>NW_004448070.1:0-1676 GCF_000243295.1 Trichechus manatus latirostris
TAGTCCAAAGGACTAACGGACCACAACTACCATGGCCTCCACCAGACTGAGTCCAGTACAAGTAGATGGTGCCTGGCTACCACCACTGACTACTCTGACAGGGATCACAATAGAGAGTCCCAGACAGAGCTGGAGAAAAATGTAAAACAAAATTCTAACTCACAAAAAAAGACCAGACTTACTGGCCTGACAGAGACTGGAGAAACCCTGAGAGTACGGCCCCCGGACCCCCTTTTAGCTCAGTAATGAAGTCACTCCTGAGGTTCACCCTTCAGCCAAAGATCAGACAGCCCCATAAAACAAAATGAGACTAATGGGGCACATCAGCCCAGGGACAAGGACTCGAAGGCAGGAGGGGACAGGAAAGCTGGTAATAGGGAACCCAAGGTCGAGAAGGGAGAGTGTTGACATGTCGTGAGGTTGTTAACCAATGTCATAAAACAATATGTGTACGAACTGTTTCATGAGAAACTATTTGTTCTGTAAACCTTCATTTAAAGTACAATTAAAAAAAGATAAAAGATTTCAGCCTTGGAAACCTTATGGGGCAGTTCTACTGTCCTACAGGGTTGCTGTGAGTCAGAATCAACTTGATGGCAGTGGGTGGGTAAAAATACGTGTTGAGTTGATCTGCTGAGTGATGGCCCAGGAGTGGAATGGTCTATCTGAGAGGTAGTGAGTTCCCCATCCTAACAGGTAAAACACAGAGGGTGTTGACCACGTGGTAGACATGATACAGAGGCAATTTGAGTTTTGGATTGGATTAGATGTCTTTTAAAATACGTGGCAGGATTGAGGTTCTATAGTTCTGATGCTTGGAAGAAAATGAAGCAAATCCAAACCAATGTTATTATTACTAGTAGTAATAACAGTGATAAAAGGATCCTGAATTCTGAAAATTGACTCACATACTCAGTGAGCATCAGAACATCTTGAAAGTCATCCCTTTTGAAACGAGCCAGAGAATACCGTTACTCACCCAGCCACACCATCTGGCATTAGATACACTCGCCTTCAAACAAAAACAACACCCACTTTCTTTTACGTCTCTGTCTTAGTTTGGGCTTTCCCCAAAGCAGAGCCTGAGGAAAGGACTTGGGTGGGGGTGGTTCACTTGGGAGGTAACTCCAGGGAGCAGAAGTAAGGGAGGGGGCGGGGGGGGGCAGGTAAGGAGGATGAAGCAATGCAAGGGACCAGGGCTAATTCCAGGACTGCCTGAGAAGCTTACAGAGGAATCTCCCAGAACCGTCCACATGCAGCTACAGCGGGGGGGCGCACATGCCCGCTGTCTCCTCTTCCCATGGGCTGAGTTGGCACCAGTGGCGTGAACTCCCTGCCCCTGTGGGCTGTGCACAGGTACATGCAGGTTGGGGCCAGGCTGCTCTGCAAGTCTGAGCTCACACCAGACTGCCCAGTGCAGCCACAGCTGAAATGAGATGTGGGATGACGGGAGGGACACGGGGCCCTGGAGGCAGATGCAGCCCCAAAGTCAACACCTCATGTTCAGCATCTGATTAACCTCCACAATCCTGCATGCCCATCCCCAGCTGTTGCCTCTGTGATCTTCGTAAGACACTCTCCCTTGCTCAAAACCCCATGTCTGCAAAAAAAAAAAAAAAAAACGCACACACACACACACACACACACACAAACCAGTTGCTGTCGAGTTGATTCCG
>NW_004448071.1:0-1721 GCF_000243295.1 Trichechus manatus latirostris
GTGATACTTGTGAAGAATGTGCCTCTTAGACAAGTAGATACAAGAGACCAAAGGGGCGGCTTCTGCCCAGAGGTTGATGTTCAGGCTCCTCTTCTGGATCTTCCCTCACACTGAAACCTCCACAAGTCACAGAGCACCTTCACACGTGCCATGTCGGTCTCCCAGCAGCGCTCCAGAGAATGCCTTCAGTACAGAGCTGCTGAATGAAGGAGAAGTTTCCACTCTTCCAAGGCGTTTGCAGCTTACGGGAAGGGAGGAAGCCGAGCAAGGAAAGCGCAGGGAGCCGAGACTCAGCGTTCTCTGGGTGAGAACCCAGATCTCAGAGCTTTTATCAGCTTCTCAAAGGAGTCTCCGCGACCAGAAAAAGATTAAGAGCCACCAGCATATGAAGAGCAGTGTGTACAGTACACCACCCTCTGTTGGAAGGAATGTCCACCAGCCCACCCCCGTCTCACGGGGCTTTTTGGGAGGATCAAAGGGAGACGATGAACTAAAAGGCGTCGCAGACCGTGAAGAGCTGAGATATTCCCGGCCATGTCTGAGACAAGGGCAGGACCTGAACTGAGAGAAAACGGCAGGCGTTTGGGGCAAAGTGCCCCCGTCACTCCTTCCCAAACAACCCACCCGCCCGTGTCCAGGCCCTTCCCGGGCGTGGGAGGAAAGAAACAACGGATTCAACCGGCTTAAGGTGCCTGAGGTGTGGCAGGAAGGCACCCGCGGGCTCAGAAGCAGCATTTTTCCTTTGGATATTGGCCCTGGGCTGGCTCATCAAGGCTTCTAAAGAAACACCTCCTAGGGGAGCTGATCCCAGATACGGAGACTCATTCGGTAAACAATGTTACTGAGCACCTACTACGTGCCGGGCACCTGAAAACAATGAGCTCCAAACGCCCCATCTAGAGCCCCTGACGGCCAGCAGGGCCACGGGCATGTTGTGGCCCATCTGGGAAGAGGAGCATGGAGAGCGAGGTGTGCCGAAGCTCTACTAGGGACCCTGGGAGCCAGGTAAGCTCCTGGACTGAGCACAGGGCCGCGGGTGCTGGGGAAGGATGCGGAGCGGGATGGACACCTTTCTCAGCCCTGGGAAGACCAGGTCAGCTTATAGCACCGGAAACCCCACTAGGGGCCCTTGTGGACAGCCCGAGAGCACAGCCCGCAGGACCTGTGACGGATGAGCCTGTGCCTGCGGTCGGAGGGGCGAGCTCGACTGGCCTCCTGCCTCTTCCTGCATCTCTTCCTCGGCAAGCCCCAACCTCCCCCTCAGAGTCTTTCCTCTTATTCTGGCACGAGGCGTCAGCTGGACTGGTGTACCAGTTCCTTTCTTTACCGTCAGCCAGTCTCGGCAGCTTGCTCACCCGGAAGGTAAACTTTTCCTTCTCGGTATGGGTTCTCATTTCGGTAGGGCCAGCGGCTCAGTGGATATTTCTAAGCACGTTGCTAAAGATCGCCTCTCAGCATCCACTACCGAAGCATTGACTGAAATTTATTACATCGTCCTCGGTGGACTACAGGGGGAATGAACTACCCGGCCTACCGGGGAAACTCAGACGAGTAAGGCAAGGCCCTTGCTCTTAGGAGTTTATAATCTAATTATCGAAAAATTAAAGACATAACTAATGGACCACAACAACCATGGCCTCCACCAGACTGAGTCCAGTACAACTAGATGGTGCCCGGCTGCCACCACTGGCTGCTCTGACAGGGATCACAATAGAGGGTCC
>NW_004448072.1:0-1699 GCF_000243295.1 Trichechus manatus latirostris
AGGAAACTAACAAGCCAACACATCAAAATAAAAAACAAGAAAAATACAAAGACTCAGAAAATACAAAATCAGCAACAATGAAAATGATGAAAAGAAAATACATAAAGAAAAATGACTCAGCACAGAAAATTAAGTGGAACAAAGAAACTGTGAACAACACACAAAAAAAGACATCAAAATGACAGCACTACACTCATACCTATCAATAATTATGCTTAATGTAAATGGACTAAATGTACCAATAAATAGAGAGCGGCAGGATGGATAAAAAAACACGATCCATCTATATGCTGCTACAAGAGACACACCTTAGACTTAAAGACACAAACTAAAACTCAAAGGATGGAATAAAATATATCAAGCAAACAACACTCAAAAAAGAGCAAGAGCAGCAATATTAATCTCTGACAAAATAGACTTTCAAATAAAATCCACCACAAAGGATAAGGAAGGACACTATATCATGATTAAAGGGTCAATACACCTGGAGGACATAATTATAATAAATATTTATGCACCCAAAAACTGGGCTCCAAAAGCATAAAACAAAGTCTAACAACATTGAAAAGAAAGAGAGACAGCTTCACAATAACAGTAGGAGACTTCAACACACCACTTTGGGTGAAGGACAGAACATCCAGAAAGAAGCTCAGTAAAGACACGGAAGATCTAAATGCTAAAATCAATCAATTTGATCTCATGGACATATACACAACATTCCACCCAACAGCAGCCAAGTATACTTTTTATCCAATGCACATGGAACATTCTCTAGAATAGACCACATATTAGGCTACAAAGCAAGACTTAACAGAATTCAAAGCATCAAAATATTACAAAGCATCTTTTCTGACCATAAAGCCATGAAAGCAGAAATCAATAACAGAAAAAGCAAGGAAAAAAATAAAACACATGGGAACTGAACAACACCTTGCTCAAAAACTACTGGGTTATAGAAGAAATTAAGGATGGAATAAAGAAATTCACAGAATCAAACGAGAATGGAAACACATCCTACCAGAACCTTTGGGACACAGGAAAAGCAGTGCTCAGAGGTCAGTTTATAGTAATACACGCGCACATCCAAAAAGAAGAAAGGGCCAAAATCAAAACATTAACCCTACAACTCAAACAAACAGAAGGACAGCAGCAAAAGAAGCCAGGTGCCAGAGGAAAGCAAGTTATAAGAATTAGAGAAGAATTAAATGAAATAGAGAACAGAAAAACTATTGAAAGAGTTAACAAGACCAAAAGCTGGTTCTTTGAAAAGATCAACAAAACCGATAAACCACTGGCCAAACTGACAAAAAAAAAAAAAAAAAAAACAAGAGGAAGCAAATAACCTGAATAAGAGATGAGATGCATGATATCACAATAGATCCAACTGAACTTAAGAGAAATATAACAGAATACTATGAAAAATTGTAGTCCAACAAATTTGAAAACCTTGAGGAAATGGACATATTTCTAGAAACACACTATCTACTTAAACTAACACAAACAGAAGTAGAACAACGAGATAAACCTATAACAAAAGAAGAGATTGAAAAGGCATTTTAAAAACTCTCAAGAAAAAAAAAAATCCCTGGCCCTGATGGTTTCACCAAAGAATTCTACCAAAGTTTCAGAGAAGAGTTAACACCACTACTACTAAAGGTATTTCAGAGCATAGAAAGGATGGAATACTCCCAAACTCATT
>NW_004448073.1:0-1716 GCF_000243295.1 Trichechus manatus latirostris
ACTTACTGATGAAGATAAAAGATTACAGCCATCAGTATGGATTACACCTCAACATAAGGAAAACAAAAATCCTCACAACTGAACCAATAAGCAACATCACGATGAACAGAGAAAAGATTTCATTTTACTTGGATCCGCAATCGACACCCATGGAAGCAGCAGTCAAGAAATCAAAAGATGCATTGCATTGCACACATCTGCTGCAAAAGACCTCTTTAAACTGTTGAAAAGCAAAAACATCACCTTGAAGACTGAGGTGAGCCTGACCCAAGCCATGGTGTTTTCAGTCTCCTCATATGCACGCGAAAGCTGGACGATGAATATGGAAGACCGAAGAATTGATGCCTTTGAATTGTGGTGTTGGCAAAGAATATTGAATATACCATGAACTGCCAAAAGAACGAACAAATCTGTCTTGGAAGAAGTACAACAGAATGGTCCTTGGAAGCAAGAATGGTGAGACTATATCTCACATACTTTGGACATGTTATCAGGAGGGATCAGTCCCTGGAGAAGGATATTATGCTTGGTAAAGTAGAGGGCCAGTGAAAAAGAGGAAGGCCCTCAACAAGATGGATTGACACAGTGGCTGCAACAATGGGCTCAAGCATAATGATTGTGAGGATGGTGCAAGACCGGGCAGCGTTTCATTGTACAACAGTGTTTCATTCTGTTGTACATAGCGTCGCTATGAGTTGGAACCGACTCAATGACACCTAGCAACAACAACAACAACAGATAGAGGCTTCTCCTGATTCACATAGCCACAGGGACCGGCAAACTCAAGATGGGCAGGTCAGACAGCAGGGCTCTTACAGGCTGCGAAGATCAACACATCCCAATGTCAGCAGGCAAGATGGCAGGTAAGCTGCTAGCTCAAGTCCCAAGAATCAGAGGTCAGATGAACAGGAACCAGTTTCAGGATCCAGAGCAACAGCCCATGAGTCTTGCCAGAAAGTCCACTTATATATCTGATGCAGGCCACACTACCAAGGAAACTCCCCTTCAACTAATTGGCAACTCACAGCAGATCCCATCATGGAGGTGATCATATTATATCAAATCTCATCATAGAGGTGATCAATCATCATTTGACTGCCAAACTACATCATAACTGCCAAACCACTGAGAATCATGGCCCAGCCAAGTTGACACACAACATTAATGATCACAGTCCACCCCTTGTCAACTTGGCACCTGCACACATCTCCTTAAACCATACATAATCTCTGAATAAAGAATATTAGAGTCATACTAGTGTCTAACATGATACAAGGAACACACATACAAACAAATATGCAGTAGCCATGTTTATATCTTATATTTTATAAGTGAAGAAAACAAAAATATCTGATGCACACATACAAGGCAGGAATACTCATAAAAATTACAGTCTTTGTTTCTGCAACTGGTCACGTGGTCATAACTGGTATTTAGAACTACCTTCTTCTACCACCCTATCTGTATTCCCTTTGCCATCATCAAGCGCCTCAACTGGTCATGGTTCTTTACTTGGTGGGGTGACCCTAACCTTCATTGCTGAAGGATCTGGTCCGTTAGTAGTCATGTTGGAATTGGATTGCTGTAGTTTTCCATTGACTTAAATCACAGGGCATGGTAGTACTAAGAGACGCCCTACAGAATCTCCTGCATTCCAGACATACTCTTCTTTACTTCCATTATGTAATGTCAATCTGATTTCCTCTTGGTAATCAG
>NW_004448074.1:0-1663 GCF_000243295.1 Trichechus manatus latirostris
AAATATAATAACTTGTTGATGGCTCGAGACAACAGTCAATATCAAATCACATAAAGAGGCAATCCATGATGGCTTCAGCAAGCTCCCAAAATAAAGAATCTAGAAATTTCCCAGAGGAGGAAGATCTCTTGGAATTACCAGAGGCAGAATACAAAAGATTAATGTACAGAACTCTTCAAGAAATTAGGAAGGAAATTAAGCAAACTGTAGAACACACAATAGAGGAAATTAAAAAGATTAGAGAAGAGCATAATGACAAATTTAACAAGCCGCAAGAATCCATAGAGAGACAGCAATCAGAAATCCAGAAGATTAACAACAGAATTTCAGAATTAGACAACTCAATAGAAACTCTTAGGAGCAGAATTGAGGCAATGGAAATCAGAATTAGTGAGATTGAAGATAAAGCACTTGACACCAACTTATTTGAGGAAAATTCAGATAAAACGACTTAAAAAAATGAAGAAACCCTAAGAATAATGTGGGACTCTATCAAGAGGAATAACCTACGAGTGATTGCAGTACCAGAACAGGGGGGGATAAGAGAAAATATAGAGAGAATTGCTGAAGATTTGTTGGCAGAAAATTTCCCTGATACCGTGAAAGATGACAAGATATCTATCCAGGATGCTCATCAAACCCCACATAAGCTAGATCCCAAAAGAAAGTCACCAAGACATATTATAATCAAACTTGTCAAAATCAAAGATAAAGAGAGAATTTTAAGAGCAACTAGGGATAAACAAAAAGTCATCTACAAAGGAGAGTCAGTAAGAATAAGCTCCGACTACTCAGCAGAAACCATGCAGGCAAGAAGGCAATGGGATGACATATATAAAGCCTTGAAGGAAAAAAACTGCCAGCCAAGAATTATTTATCCAGAAAACTGTCTCTCAAATATGATGGCGAAATTAGGGCATTTCCAGATAAACAGAAGTTTAGGGAATTTACAAAAACCAAACCAAAATTACTAGAAATACTAAAGGGAGTCCTCCAGTTAGAAAATCAGTAACATCAGATAGCAACCCAAGACTAGAACACTGGACAAAGCAACCAGATATCAACCCAGATAAGGAAGTCACAAAAATAAATCAAAGCTGAAACACTGAAAATAGTGAAACAGATGTCAATGTGTAAAAGATGACAACATTACAACAGAAAAGAGGGACTTACAAAATGTAGACATAGATTTTTCATATGGAGAGGAAGTCAAGGTGATATAAAGAAATAAAAGACAGGCTTAAACTTAGAAAAACAGGGGTAAATATTAAGGTAACCACAAAGGAAACTAACAATCCTACAAGTCAAAATAAAAAACTAGAAAAATATAAAGATTCAGCAAACACAAAATCAACAACAATGAAAAAGATGAAAAGAAAATACATAAAGAAAAATGACTCAGCACAGACAGTTAAGTGGAACAAAGAAACTGTGAACAACACACAAAAAAAAGACATCAAAATGACAGTACTAAACTCATACCTATCAATCATTACACTGAATGTAAATGGAATAAATGCACCAGTAAAGAGACAGAGAGTGGCAGAATGGATTAAAAAAACACGATCTGTCTATATGCTGCCTACAAGAGACACACATTAGACTTAACAACACAAACAAACTGAAACTCAAAGGATGGAAAAAAATATATCAAGCAAACAAC
>NW_004448075.1:0-1666 GCF_000243295.1 Trichechus manatus latirostris
ATTCTCTCACCACCTAAAGAATCACCATAACCCCAGTGCTTTATCTGAAGATTGAAAAAGGTTTCATCTACCTTAAGTTACAAAAGGTCAAAGGAGACATAAAACAAAGGAATTAATTTCCTTCCAACTGCTAACATATGAGAAGAGACTGTCTTCATGGAGGTATTTTGAAGAAAGGAAAGGATGCTGACCGCACCACTCTGCATAACCATACTCACCCTTTTAGGAGAGGGCAGCACTGCGTGGTCCATTTAATAAGGGAGGATGAGAATAACTGGTGGTCAAAAGGCCATAGATAGGGCACTGACTCTGCCACCTGTTGTTTCTGGGTTCTTCAGCAACTTATATCCTCTCGCGGAGGCTCATTTTGTTATGTATAGAGTAAGGCTAATAATTAAATTGATTATGATAATAAATAATAATGCACTGAGTACTTGTAATTGTTAAGCAATGTTCAAGGCACTTTATTGAAAATATCTCATGCAATTTTCTAAAGAACCTTATGAAAAAAATGTTATTATTGCTGTTTTATAGTGTAGAAACTGAGGGTCAAAGAGGTGGAAAGAGTTGCCCATGATGTATAGGTAGTAAGTGAAGGGAAAGAGTGGAACTCCCATCTCTCTCCCAAATCCATATTCTCTCTAAGTACAGCTTGCCTTGCCGGAGGTACTACCCTTTCTGCTTCCCCTGGGTAGTCATGAGAATTACTTGAGAGAAGGTGTAAAAACTGCTCTAAATGTACAATATGAATACATCATAGTGTTGTAGACTGTCTTTCAAATAACAGGTCCTCAATAATTTTAAGAGGAAGGGAAGAGGGAGGGAAGGAAGAAGGAGGGACGGAAGGAAGGAAGGAGAGAAGGAATTTCTATAGGTAGAAAAAGAAGAGGACACAAGGTAACTTGGGCCATAGCAGTCCTTGATTCCAAGGATGAGTCAATAATCAGTAGTAGGATTAGTTAGAAGTGCAATTAAAAGGTCTTTGAGTGCTGATTCTGTGATTTTAATTCTAGAGTCCAAAATCTTATAGGAGGAAGAAAAGTTCAAGAAACAGTCCTGGAGAGAAGATGCTGGGAAATGGTTTTTAACACACAGTGTCCCGTGGGTAACCCCACGGAATCCCCTGGGAGCTTCCTGAGAACACTGTTTTCTGTAATCTCATGATATGATTCCATAATTGTAGTGAGCCAGTGCCAGAAGGAAACCCCTCCTTCATGCAAACTTGGCCCTGACTCACGCCCAAAAGGAAAGCTTACCAACCGCGTTAAATTGACCCGTGGCTTCTGTTCCAAAAAAGAATGTGATCTTCAGGAGCCAAATTATAGGGTTACAGTATTTCCCAGCCATAAACATCCAGTCAATTGCTCATTATGAGGACTCTTTTTTCCCTTGTGGAAGAGAGCTGTTGTAAGTCTGGTGTTTAGGGGGTTGCCCAAGACTCTTTACTTCATTCTAGGGGGTCTTAAAAATCTATAGTATTCCCCATAAGGGGAGGGGGAAGGGACTTCTGCATTCTATGCTTTTTGTCATTTAAATTGAATGACCTTCCAGAAGGATTGTCTGTGGAAAAATGCCTTCATCATTATTGATACCTCTGTCCCTTTGTTTCTCTGGCTTTGGAATAGTAGCTTGCACGGAATTGATTACCAATTTCTCATTTCCACTT
>NW_004448076.1:0-1664 GCF_000243295.1 Trichechus manatus latirostris
CCAGACATAAATTCATCCACCTATGAGCAGCTGATATTTGACAAAGGCCCAAGTCCATTAAATGGGGAAAAGACAGTCTCTTTAACAAATGTTGCTGGTGTAACTGGGTATCCATCTGCAAAAAATGAAACAAGACCCACACCTCACATCATGTATAAAAACTAACTCAAAATGGATCAAAAACCTAAATATAAAATCTAAAATGATAAAGATCATGGAAGAAAAACTAGGGACAACGCTTGGAGCCCTAATACACGGCATAAACAGAATACAAAACATAACTAACAATGTCACAAACACCAGAAAAGAAACTAGATAACGGGGAGCTCCTAAAAATCAAACACTTATGCTCATCAAAAGACTTCACCAACAGAGTAAAAAGACAACCTACAGACTGGGAAAAAAAATTTGCTTCAACATATCCAATCAGGGTCTAATCTCTAAAATCTACAAGATACTGCAAAACCTTGACAACAAAAAGACAAACAACTCAATTAAAAAATGTGCAAAGGAGATGAACAGGCACTTTACCAAAGAAGACATTCAGGTGGCTACCAGATACATGAGGAAATGCTCACGATCACTAGCCATTAGAGAAATGCAAATCAAAACTATAGCGAGATACCATCTCACCCCAACAAGGTTAGCACTAATCTAAAAAACACAAAATAATAAATGTTGGAGAGGTTGTGGAGAGACTGGAACACTTATATACTACTGGTGGGAATGTAAAATGGTACAACCACTTTGGGTTGTTTTCTTTTTTCTTTTTTTTAATCTTTCAATCTTTTTTTCTTTAATTGAACTTTAGATGAAGGTTTACATAACAAACTAGCTTCTCATTAAACAGTTAGTACATATACTGTTTCACAGCATTGGTTAATAACCCCATGACAGGTCGGTACTCTCCCTTCTCAACCTTGGGTTCCGTATTACCAATTTTCCTGTCCTCTCCTGCCTTCTAGACCTTGCCCTTGGGCTGGTGTGCCCCTTTAGTCTCATTTTGTCCTGTGGGTCTGTCTAATATTTCGCTAAAAGGTGAACCTCCAGAGTGACTTTATTACGGGGGCCATATTCAGGGTTTCTTCAGTCTCTGTCAGGCCAGTAAGTCTGGTCTTTTTTTTGAGTTAGAATTTTGTTCTACATTTTTCTTCTGTTCTGTCCGGGACCCTTTGTTGTGATCCTTGTCAGAGCAGTCAGTGGTGGTAGCCAGGCACCACCTAGAATTGAGAATCCAGACGTAAATTCAGCCTGGTGGAGGCCATAGTAGTTGTAGTCTATCAGTGCTTTGGACTAATCTTTCCCTTGTGTCTTTAGTTTTCTTCATTTTCCCTTGCTCCTGAAGGGGTAAGACCAGTGGAGACCAGATGGCTGCTCACAGGCATTTAAGACCCCAGACACTATTCACCAAAGTAGACACTCTTCACACTTTCTTTGTAAACCATGTTATGTCAATTGAGCTAGATGTTCCCTGTCGCCACAGCCCTCAGCCCAGCAATTCAGTCCCTAAAGGAGTTTAGATTTGTCCATGAAGCTTCCATGACCTTACCCTGAGCAAGTTATGCTGGCTTCCCTAGTATTGTGTACTGTCTTACCTTTCACCAAAGTTACCACTTACGTATTGTCTATTTATCTATTTTTCATCCCCACTCCTCCCCTCCTTC
>NW_004448077.1:0-1714 GCF_000243295.1 Trichechus manatus latirostris
GCCAAATGGTATTTTCAAATTATTTACACGATTCTTTCCATCATGAATGATTTTACATATATTCCAAATTTTTAGCCATTTCTTTGACAAATACATGTTGAGTGACTACCAAGAGCCAGGTGTCATGATAGGGAGTGAAATTAAAATTAGGAAGGGTAAGTACACTGTTCCTAACTTTCAGAGCTTAGAATCTTCAAGTGGATATAGAGAAGTAAACATTCATTAAGATACAATGTAGAGCCCTGGTGGCACAGTGATTAAGAGCTATGGCTGCTAACAAAAAGGTTGGCAGTTCAAATCCACCAGCTGCTCCTTGGAAACCCTATGGGGTAGTTCTACTCTGTCCTGCAGGGTCGCTATGAGTCGAAATCGACTCGACAGCAGTGGGTCAAGATACAATGGTGAAAAAAATGTTTTAGGTGTATATAAATTGCTTTAGGTTTTATGTTGTTTTTGCTGTTGTTATTAGGTGCTGTCAAGTCAGCACAGAACGAAACACTGCCTGGTCCTGCACCATCCTCACAATTATTATTATGCTTGAGCCCACTGTTGCAGCCACTGTGTCAGTGCATCTCGTTGAGGACCTTCCTCTCTTTCACTGACCCTCTACTTTACAAAGCAAGATGTCCTTCTCCAGGGACTGGTCCCTTCTGATAACACGTCCAAAGTATGTGAGATGTCTTGCCATTCTTGCTTCTAAGAAGCATTCTGGTTGTACTTCTTCTAAGACAGATTAGTTTGTTCTTTTGGCAGTCTATGGTATATACAATATATATCATATAAAGCATATTATTATATGCTTTATAGATATAAAAAAGTTAAAAGTGTTTTACTTTGTGAGGCAAACCAATTTTCTGGGGAGGATGGAACCCTCCCTCATAGTTGATTGTGTGCTCTTTTGTAGCAGAATATTTTCCATGTGAATGTATTACTAATTCAATTAAAATAAACTGGTTAATTTTTTTTAAATTTACAAAAATACAGTGTTGAAGATGCCATGGCCATAGAAGTTGGGTTCCTGTTGAAGCACAAATCATTTCGTCAGAGACACTTCTCAGAGGAAAGCCATCTATGGATAAAGTAAGAATTTATTTATATAATTTAAATTTACTACAGATTTTTCAGCCATCTATAGAAATAGTTTGTGGCAACTCTCTTTCTGAACTCATACTAAATGTTATTGGTTTAAAAAAAGAGAAAAAAATATTTTTCTGATTAAAAAAAAGAATACTGGGGTTTATTCAAGTAAATCTCCTGCTTGTCTACGTCACTGGGGTTTTTTAATAAGGTAAAAAATCATTTCCTGTGGCTGTTAAAAAAAAGAGTGAGAGAGAATCTATAGGTATAAAGGGGGAAGGTATGATAGTAACGTTTATATCAATGTTTTATGAGAGAAATATGGGTGCTTTTATACAGAGATACACAGTTTGCCTTTATGAGAAATATATTCTAAATTCTGCACGTATGGATTTCATTTCTAGGTTTTATCACTTTATAAATTAAAGATCTTTCATGATAATTCTCAAACTTTGACCTATTACTTTTAGTAACAATATCTCACACCATTTATTTAAACCATTTGAAGAGAAGTTTCTTTTTGAAAAATGACTTCTGTTTTCAACAAATTCAAACAAAACTGTCTTTAGTTATTGAATATGTCTTGGTTTGGAAATAAAATGATATAGAGGTAATTGTTTACGTATCGATGAAAACA
>NW_004448078.1:0-1688 GCF_000243295.1 Trichechus manatus latirostris
CATAGGGTCTGCCCCTGAGGACAGGGACGGTGGCTCATTCGTCTGTCCCGCAGCCCAGGCGCTCGGGAGCCACAGTCAGTGTTTCAGCTCTGGGTTTGCCACCTCCTGCCTGGTCGGTGGTTATCTGTGGTGGTCAAAGAGAGACTTAGTAATGGCTGGCCCCCAGCCACAGGATTACAGGTCGTTGAATGGAAGACCAGCAAAGGATCCAGGAAAAACCCGTGGAGGAAGGGGAAGCTCTGAAGATACGGGGGGCCTTTCGGCAAAGGAGTGAATTCCTCCCAGTGTGTGTAACAAGCTATGTTGAGAACCCCAGGACAGCCTGCGGGGTCGGGCCTTCCCCCACCAGGCCTGGCAAGTGCCCAGTGCCAACACCTTCCCTGAGGAGGGCCAGGGTGGATGGGGCAGCTAACACCTACAGCCCTTGCCCTCGGGCAGGAGGCTGGCACCGAGCCATCGCTGGCAGGAGCAGTGGGTGCAGAGCTCTGGCGGGGAGTGTGGAGAGAGATACGGTGGGCCTGTGGCAGGGGAGCCAGGGCCTGGAGCTTGGCGGGGGGTGGGGAGACCGGGGCACTGTGGGCCTGCCTGGGAACTGGGCCTGTGTCCAGAGGGTGGTGGGACCCATGGAATCAGGTGCCACATGCCGGGAGCAGGTTTACTTTCTAGAGAGGACTCTGGCCAGTGGCCTGGATTGGAGGTCGGGCTGGGAGAGTTGTTGCTGCTGCAGGAATCCCGAGCAGAGGCCACAACCAAACTTCAGGGCAGGAATGAGGAGGAGGACTAGGAGGAGCTGAGAGTAGGAGGGAGTAGAAGATGGGATTTGGGGTTATATCTTAGTTTCTTACCGCTGCTGTAACACAAATACCACAAGTGGGTGGCTTGAGAGAACAGAAATGTATTTTCTCACAGTTCTGGAGACTAGCAGTTCAAATCAGGGTGTCAGCCTTGTTGATTTCTTCCTGCTCGGTAGCCCCAGGCGTTCCTTGGTTCCTTGGCAATCCTTGGCGTATAGTAGTCCTGACACGGCACCTGTCTTCACTGTGTGTGGGTGTGTGTTGTGTGTGTGTCGTGTGTGTGTGTGTTTGCGTCTATGGCCGTTCTCTTTTTTTAACTCAAAAGTGATTAGATTTAGAACCCACTCTACTCCGGTATAATTAATTAACAAAGAAAACTCTTATTTCCCAACAGTCATATTTACAGATATAAAATCCAGTACTGTCAAGTCGGCTCTGACTCATGGTGACCCCGTACGTGTCAGAGTAGAGCTGTGCTCCACAGGGTTTTCAGTGGCTGAGTTTCCAGAAGTATATCACCAGGCCTTTTCTTCCGGGGAACTTCTGGGTAGACTTGAACCTCCAGCCTTTCAGTTAGCAACTTGAGTGTATTAACCATTTGCACCACCCAGGGATTCCACTTAGGCAGGTGTGTTACTATTGTTGTGTGCTGTCAAGTCGATTCTGACTCACAGCAACCCTATAGGACAAGTAGAACTGCCACCATAGGGTTTCCAAGGTTGTCAATCTTTACGGAAGCTGACTGCCACATCTTTCTTCTGCAGAGCAGGTGGTGAGTTCGAACCACCGACCTTTTGGTTAGCAGCCGAGCACTTAACCATTGCACCGCCAGGGCTCTTTTTTTACAGGTATTAAAAACAAACCTGTTGGTGCCAAGTTGATTCTGACTTACAG
>NW_004448079.1:0-1714 GCF_000243295.1 Trichechus manatus latirostris
ATGCTGCCACAGCCATGTCTGCCCGAGTCCAAAGAATATTACAGAATAGGCAACAATGGGAAAATGGACAAGCATGCTGCCACAGCCATGCCTGCCCGAGTCCAAGGAAGGTTACAGAATCATCAGTATATATCAACATCACAAAATGGGTAGAATCATTGAAAGCGTCACTTTTTCACTGATCAGCTAGAAATTGTAATCTTACATTTTGAATCATCTTTCTTAACAATCATTGGTATGGTTTCAGTCACAAAAGTCAGAAGGGTCTTCATTGGTCCAACAAATTCCTATTCACTAAATGTTAATAGAAAAAGACAAAATGTGAGAAGTCCTTTGGGTTAGGTTTTATTGCCCTTTTGTGAAAACTTCCTTAAGATAATTTCTGAGATTGTCCCATCTGTTGTCTTATCTCAGGGCCCAGTTGATGTGTCTTTGTGAGTCTGTGAGGGCCCAACCCCAGCTGGGTCACCATTCTCCATGCTCAAGGAAAGGGAATAATAGCTCCAATGTTATTTCCTAAATCAGTCCCTCCTTTTGATCGGAGATTGGAGATAACATATTGATGATCAATACCTGGACTTAGTCGAGCTCCAAGATGGCGGCCATTGCAGGCTGTTTAAACTCACGGTGCTGGTTTTCCACCAGATACCATCTGGCTCTTCACCAGGTTATTAAGAGTGATGTTCCCATCAATGGCATTGGAGTGAACAGACTCAATGTACATCAACATTTTAGCCTGAGGCCTTCTGTTGCCTTTTAGGTATGTAAGGCAATAGAGGGTAAATCTTATTATGGCTAATACAATCAGGATTCAGACCAAGACTATTACTATCCCTTGCAGTAGTGATCTAGCCCATGTACTTATTCCTGATGGTAACCAACCAAATAAATCTGGTATTTGTAAGGGTGTGACAATGTGTAATCAAGTAGCTTGCTGTCTAATTCTATGTATATCTTGTCTACAGCACAGACTACACTTTCTTGGACTAATAAAAAAAATCTAAGACTATTTTGTTAGCTCATGTCACCTTGGCTTATGAGATCAGAGATCACTGTTGTGCTTCTGTGTCATCTGTTATTTGTCCCATAGTGACTGACAAATTTTCTTAAAGATTTCTCCAATTCAGATATACCGTAAGTAGGAATTAAGGCTACCAGTGATACCCCGAGTGTTGGACCAATGAGTTTTCTTCTGATTTTCATTTTACAATTTTAACAGTACCTTTTCAGTAATTACTAGTATTGTTACTATGAATACTTAAAGGTAATCCTAAAGTTTCCAATGCGCATTGTCTATGCATTCGTCAGGAATCTAAATAAGAGATTGCCTACATAAATTCACTATCAGTTGGAAAGGAATCATCTAAATTAGAAACATATCTACACAGAAACATATATCCATAAGGAGCACACAAACTTTGTCTAGAAGAAACAGAAAATATAGAAAAATTTACATGTGACAAGTTATCGTTAGAGAACTAATGATTAGCAAGATAATATCGGATGGACATTTCCTGTAGGAGGTCTTCAGTTAGTCTGTTTAAAACATACTAAGTGTTCTTCCCAAGGGCAAGCTGCCCCTCCTTGGTTTACCTATTAACAGTCATGAGCCACTTTCTCAGAAGCAGAAATGGAACCAAAGATAAAATGGAGTCTGAGCCATGAGGTCGATCTCCTCTGAGAATGTGGTTTAAGATACATAATTTTCTGCATC
>NW_004448080.1:0-1713 GCF_000243295.1 Trichechus manatus latirostris
GGCTAAGACTTTCCTTGTGTCTTTGGTGTTCTTCATTCTCCTTTACTCCAGCTGTTTGGGACCAACTGATGCATCTTAGATGGCTGCTTGAAAGCTTTTAAGACCCCAGACGCCACTCGCCAAAGTAGGATGCAGAACATTTTCTTAATAAGCTTTGTTATGCCAATTGACCTAGATGTTCCCGGAAACCATGGTCCCCAGACCCCTACCCCTGCTACTCTATCCCTCAAAGTGATTGTATTCAGGAAACTTCTTAGCTTTGGTTTAGTCCAGTTGTGCTGACTTTCCCTGTAGTGTGTGCTGTACTTTCCCCCACCTAAGATAATTCTTATCTACTATCTAGTTAGTAAATAACCCTCACCTTCAATAGCCACCCAAGTAACCATCAAAGAATGTTTCCTTCTGTGTTTAAACCTTTTCTTGAGTTCTTATAATAGTGGACTTATACAATATTTGTCCTTCCGTGACTGACTAAATTCACTCAGCATAATGACCTCCAGCTTCCTCCATGTTATAAGATGTTTCACAGCTTCATCGTTGTTCTTTATCGTTCTGTAGTATTCCATGGTGTGGATATATCATAATTTGTTTACCCATTCATCCGTTGATGGGCACCTAGGTTGTTTCCATCTTTTTGCTATTGTGAACAGCGCTGCCATGAACATGGGTGTGCATATGTCTATTCATGTGATGGCTCTTATTTCTCTAGGGTATACTCCTAGGAGTGTGATTGCTGCATCATACAGTATTTCTATTTCTATCTTTCTAAGGAAGTGCCATATCATTTTCCAAAATGGTTATACCATTTTGCATTCCTACCAGCAGTGCATAAGAGTTCCAATCTGCCTACAGCCTCTCCAACATTTGTTATTTTCTGCTTTTTTGATTCATGCCAGTAATGCCGGGGTGAGATGGTATCTCATTCACACACTTTATTTTTGCAGAATCATTTGAAAGTAAGTTTCTGCAAAATCATTTTTAATGGCTGAATAGTATACCATTTTAAGCCTCTATCATAATTTAGGAGCCCTGGTGGCACAGTAGTTAGCTGCTAACCAAAATGTCGGCAGTTCAAATCCACCAGCCTCTCCTTGGAAACCCTATGGGGCAGTTCTACTCTGTCTTATAGAGTTGCTATGAGTCGGAATTGACTCAATGGCAACAGGTATCATAATTCAACCAGTCAGTACTGCTGTACATTTAGATTGTTTGCAACAGTTTTTGTGCATGGTGTGAGGTATGAGTCTTGTTTCAGTTTTTTGCAGATGGATATCCAGTTATGCCAGCACCATTTGTTAAAGAGACTGTCTTTTCTCCCAGTTAACAGACTTTGGGCCTTTGTCAAATAACAGCTGCTCATAGGTGGATGAATTTATGTCTGGATTCTCTGTTCTGTTTCATTGGTCTATGTATCTGTTGCTGTACCAGTACCAGGCTGTTTTGACTACTGTGGCGGTATAATAGGTTCTAAAATCAGGTAGTGTGAGGCCTCCCACTTTGTTCTTCTTGTTGAGCAATGCTTTACTTATTTGAGACCTCTTCCCTTTCCATATGAAGTTTGTTTCTCTATCTTATTAAAAAATGTCATTGGAATTTGGATTGGGATTGCATTGTATCTGTAGATCGCTTTGGGTAGAATTGACATTTTCACAATGTTGAGTCTTCCTATCCATGAGCAAGGTATGTTTTTCCACTTATGCAGGTCTCTTTTGG
>NW_004448081.1:0-1713 GCF_000243295.1 Trichechus manatus latirostris
AAAAAAAAAAAAGCCCATTTGGGAAAAACTCTCTCCCTTTTACCTCCTCCCTTCCCACTCTGCACCAGGAGTCTGCTGAACCCAAAGTAGATCCCAGAAGGCACCCTGATCCATTCTCCTGGCCTTGGAGAGGGAACAAATAAGCTACTGGCTTCCCTAAGCCAGGGACTAAGGGTCAGCACAGCTCCTTTGCTAGGCACAGGTATAAGGGGTCCGCAGAGTTTGCATACCTTACACCCCTGTATAGACTTGTGGGGACCCATCTAAACAGAGTTAACCCTCACTACCACAGTACAACAGGGCAAACATCTGAAGTTTAACTTCAACTGTTTCAGCTGTGAAGTAGCAGACTTGTGACCCTTGAAACAGCCCTGCCCCTTAAGTAGACACTTTTACCGATCTGCAACAGGGGCTTGAGGACTGGTGGCGTCACCTAAACCACCTAGTCACCTGCTACAGGAGTCCAACAAAGTGGTCTGGCTACAAAACTCACCTATATACTCACCCTAGGGAACAGGGACACGCTTTCCTTTCAGATTCTCAGGGGTAGCCGTCAGCCCCCTGCCTGGCTCAGCACGTGACCCCCTACCACAGCCAGATTCCAGTGTCTGCACCCATCACCCATGCCTCTCTAAGACTGTAGATGAGAGCCTACACTACACACTTGGTGACTGACTGCCTGGACACCTGAGCTGAACCCATATAGGAAAATTTAACGGACTCCTGTGTGCACATACTTAGTTACAGAACTAACTACCTGGTGACAGGACGTTAGAGCTTCAAAGGTGCTAATCAACAAACTAGCATACGTGAGCAGCCTATTGGGGCATATCAAAACAAAACAAAACAAGAAGCTAGGACTCACTAAACAAATATAAAATAAAATTATAATAACTTATTGATGGCTCGGAGAAAACAGTCAATATCAAATCACATAAAGAGGCAGTCCATGATGGCTTCAGCAAGCCCCCAAAATAAAGAATCAATAAATTCTCTGGAGGAAGAGAATTTATTGGAATTACCAGAGGCAGAATACAAAAGATTAATATACAGAACTATTCTAGAAATTAGAAAGGAAATTTGACAAAATGCATAAACGGCCAGGGAACACACAGACAAAGAAGTAGCGGAACTTAAAAAAGTTATTCAAGAACATAATGACAAATTTAATAGGCTGTAAGAATCCATACAGAGACAGCAATCAGAAATCCAGAAGATTAACAATAAAATTTCAGAATTAGAGAACTCAATAGAAAGTCATAGGAGCAGAACTGAGACAGTAGAAGTTAGAATTAGTGACACTGAAGATAAAGCACTTGATGCCAACTTATTTGAGGAAAAATCAGATAAAAGAATTAAAAAGAATGAAGAAACTCTAGGGAGTCATGTGGGACTCTATCAAGAGAAATAACCTACGAGTGATTGGAGTACCAGAACAGGGGGGGATAACAGAAAATACAGAGAAATTTGTTGAAGATTTATTGACAGAAAACTTCCCTGATATCATGAAAGATGAGAAGATATCTATCAAAGATGCTCATCAAACCCCACATAAGGTAGATCCCAAAAGAAAGTCACCAAGACATATTATAATCAAACTTACCAAAACCAAAGATAAAGAATTTTAAGAGCAGATAGGGATAAAAGAAAAGTCATCTACAAAGGAGAATCAATCAGAATAAGCTTGGACGACTCAGCAGAAACCATGCAGGC
>NW_004448082.1:0-1712 GCF_000243295.1 Trichechus manatus latirostris
AGATGGTGCCTGGCTACCACCACTGACTGCTCTGACAGGGATCACAATAGAGAGTCCTGGACAGAGCTGGAGAAAAATGTAGAACAAATTTTAACTTACAAAAAAAGACCAGACTTACTAATCTGACAGAGACTGGAGAAACCCCAAGAGCGTGGCCTCCCATCTTTGTTTTAAAGTAACTGTTGACCATTTGGTATCATATAAGTGATTTTTTTAAAAGAGCACAGTACTGATGGGTGATATTCATTTTTTTTTTTTTTTGAGCCAATTTGTTATTTGGCTACAAGGTGACCTCAGGGGTTAGCTTCAGTTCAAGGTTTAAAGAGTATCTCCATGCAATAGTTTCAGGGAGCCCTCCAGTCTCAATCAGCCCAGTGGGTCTGTTTTCTTGTTTTGGGGTTTTTTTAGGAATTTGAGATTGTTTCACATTTTTCTCCCATTCTGTCAGGGTCCATCTATTGTGGCCCTGATTAGAAAGGCAGGTAGTGGTAGCCGGACACCATCTAGTTCTTCTGGTCTCAGGGTAGATGAGGCCATGGTTCATGTAGAGTATTTGTCCTGTAGATTAATTTCTTCTTTGAATCTTTGGTTTCCTTCTTTCACTTTTGCTCCGGACAAGTAAGGACTAATAGCTGTGTCTTAGATATCCACTCGCAAGCTTCTAAGACCCCCAGACACTACTCACAAAACTAGGATGTAGAATATAACTTTATGAACTATATTATACAGTTGACTGAGAAGTCTCGTGAGACTATGGTCCTAAACCTTCAAACCCAGAAATCCAATCCCGCAAAGTATTTGGCCTTGTGGTTTCTTTTTGATATAGAAGTTGTTTAAAAGTTTGTTGTTTAATTTCCACACGTTTGGAGATTCTCCAGATATTTATTTTATTTCATTGTCATCAAAGAACATATACTTTATGATTGCCATCATTTTACACTTACGGAGACATATTTTAGGGCGCAGGATATGGTCTTTCTTGGTAAATGTTCCATGTGTACTTGAAAAGAATGTGTATTCTTCAGTTGTTAGATGTTCCTTGTCAACGAAGTCAACTTGTTTAATAGTCTGCTCAAGTCTCCAGTATCCTTAGTGATTCTTTTGTCTACTTGTTCTACCAGTTATTGAGAGCAGAGTATTGAAATCTACAACTATAATTAGGGACTCTTCTATTTTTCCTTTCAGTTCTGTCCTTTTTTGCTTCATGGATTTTGAAACTCTGTAATTAAACGTATTTATATTTAGGATTGTTATGTCTTCTTGATGAATTGTACCTTTTATCATTACAAAATATCCGTCTTTATCTATGGCTATATTCCTTTTCCTGACATCTACTTTTCTGATGTTAATATAACCACTCAAGCTTTCTTATTATTATATTTGCATAGTATATCTTTTTCCTTTTAACCTAACTGTGCATTATATTTAAAGTGCATGTCCTCCCCCAAAACTATTGCCCTGAGGTAATCTTTAAACCTTAAACCAAAAATATTCCCTGAAGTCTTCTTAAAACCAAGCAATAGTTTAGCTTAACTAGTAAAGAATGTCTGCCTTGAGCACTGTGATGTTTTCAGATCTATCTATATGGGATCAAATTGACAACAGCAACTCAAAAGACTAGATAGGAACCTTGGGGGGCATCAAGTTTATGTTAATGGGGGAGGAACAACTCAGAAAAGGAGGGTAAGAATGGTTGCGCAACTCAAGGAATG
>NW_004448083.1:0-1712 GCF_000243295.1 Trichechus manatus latirostris
GCTTTCCCACCCCCTACGCTTATTCACCCCCACTTGGCCTCCTCTGCTTCCTGCAGTCACAGTCTATTGGCTGGGAAGCACTGGCTTCACCCTGGTGTAACTTGGATTCCACCTGCCCCCAATGGCCGGCTCCCTGAATGCCATTTGTTGGCTGCTGTTGTTGCTTTTTTCCACTTCTTTAGATTCCTTCCTTACCTCTCACCACCTCCTCCTCCTTTCTCTCAAATACCTGGCTCCATGTGCCATCTTTGCTTCTTCCTGAAAGGCTGCAAAACACTGCTCGACTGTGAAACTGCTTCCCAGCCCATGCTGCCACACTGGTGGGACCACCAGGGCTTTTGTTTGTTTTTTTCTTCTGATTTGTTTTCTTTTGATTTATTTGTTTGTTTGTTTTTCTTTTCTTGGCTTGGGAGTCCCTTCTAGCCGGGCAGTACTGCACGGCTTGGGAGCTACTCCCTTATTCTGTGCAGACCCACAGTGACATCCCTGGGGACATTTATTTTTTCTTGTTTGTTTGTTTGATTTGTTTTCTTCTCTCTCTTTTTCCCTTTTTGTCTTTTTCGTTTCTCAGTTTCTCATCTATACTTACCTTCTCTTCCTGTCTCCTGAATACCTGGTGCTGTGTAACACCACTACCCCTTCTAGCCAGGCTGTACTTCATGGCCTGGGAGCAACTTTCCCAGTCCTAGCAGCCACACCAGTGGGATCCATGGGGACTTTTCTTTCTTTCTTTTTTTCCCTCTAATTTTTATTTATTCATTTTTTTCTCTTACCCTCTTTCTTTTTTTCATTTTTGTTTTTTTCCATTTCTCAGGCTTCCATCTCTCCACTCCAATAGGAGGCTCCCTTAGCACTCTCTTTTGTTTGTGTGTATGTTTTTGGCTCCTGTTCCTCTCTCCTCTCTCTCCTCTTTCCCACGACCATCTTATCGCCACACATCGCAGTCTCCCCCCTCCTTCCTGCCTACCTGCACCCTGCACTGAACATCACACTTCCAAGCAGCACAGGCACAGCCTACCAGAACATGCCCTGCACTGATTCCCGGATGGCCCTGTCAGCCCTAGTATGTGCCACGAACAACCCATCCCAGCAACTCCCCTTCAGCTGTACTTGCCCTGCTGTACCCTACCTGAGTGACTGACCCTGCCCATTGGAGGAGGTAAAAAGTATCGCGTCCACAGACGAGCAAACAACAAAGAATGCTCAGTCCGCCTGCTCAGATATAACCAAATAAAACAAAAAAGCAGGATGAAACAAACAAATCTACAATCAATAAATGAGGAAAATAACTACAGAATGCCCCGAAGACAGCAGACAATATCAAAACATATACAAAAACAGGACAGGATGGTTCAACCAGGCATCGAAAATAAAACACCAGATGATTTTCCAGTAGAAGAAAAGGCACTAGAACTACCTGAAAGGGAACTCAAATCTCTAATATTCAGAATTATCCAAGAGTTGAAGCAAAAAGCAGACAAAAACGAGGAAAAACAGACAAATTCATGGAAAAGGCAGACAATATTCATGGAAAATACAGATAAAAAATGGAAGAATTCAAGAAAATAATCCAGGGACAAAATGCTAAAATAAATTCACAACTAGAAATCATACAAAAACAACAATTAGAAATGCAAAAGGTAAACAACAACATTTCAGAAATGGACAGTGTCATAGAAGGGCTGAGGAACAGGTTTGAAATGATGGAAGAC
>NW_004448084.1:0-1712 GCF_000243295.1 Trichechus manatus latirostris
AAAAAAAAACGAAAACTGTGCGGGGAGGTTCTCCCATGTTTTGGCTCTTAAATCTCCTTGTTAAATCGTCTGTTCAAGTAAAGACGTTTCACATAGATAGAGTGTTTAGCACAGTGCATGCCATAGAGAAATGGTCCGTGTGTTTGGCTATGATAACAATATCAGTTGTTACTATTCCAGTCATCAGCTGCATAAGATCTCCTCCAAAGATGCATTGGAAAACCCGTACCTCCCTAGTTATCTTGGTCATTAGCCTCACCTGAGATGGTGCTAGAGTCATGACGTCTGACAAGGTAGAGCTTTGGACAAAAACCTGTGGGAGGCCATTGTATTTCTGCTAGGGCTTCTAACCTGTTCTTTCTGGTTCTTGTTAAAATGTGGATTCTGATTCAGTATACTTGGGGTGGAAATGCATATTCTCAGCAGGACTTTGAACTGTACTGAGCTGGTTTGAAGCCCTGATTCCAGCACCAGTTCCTGAAAATCTATTTAATTTCTGCCAAAGCCTTTAATTTGCCGTGCTAGATCACAGCTGTAAAAATTGTCAACCCAAGTTTCCCCCATCAACTGTAAGGCTTTAAAACACAAATTACATTTGAAAGCACAGATTTCTTATTCTTTCTCATTTCTTTTTTCTCTACTTAATTTCCCCCCTTGGGGGTGGGAGAATGGTTCAAGAGGGGCCTGTCTTTGGAGTTATTTTAATCTTTATTCTATCGACCCCTTTCCTGGACTCATTTTAATCGGCTTGATTTTTAAGTCATGATTATATCCTCCAGATACCAATTCATGACACCCTTCCAAAGAATTGTTCATCAAAATCTAATTTTTACCTTCGAATGCTGGCTTTTTAGCTAATGAAATCTGCAGTAATTATAAATATCCATCTTGCAAAACCTCAGAATCATTGGCGTTTACGTATAAAGTCAAGCAGTGAGAGAATGATACTAACATTGCAGTTAGCTCTTTCCTTTTCATTCCAATGAAATGAAGTTGATACATCTATAGTTATGTATATTTAAATAAAAGAATCTCATTTAGCTTCTTTTCAATATTTTTACACTGCTATTAGAACTTGTTTGAACAGTACCCAAGGGAGACTGTGTCTAATTTAAACCTCATGGCAGGAAAGACATCAGGAAACTTCAGATTCATTATTTAGCCTGACGATCTGAAAAGATTGGGGGAAAAAGTTTCTGTGATATTGGACTGTGATCTGTTCAAGTTGCCCTGTAGTGATAACTTCCTCTCAATTTTTTTGGAATTATCAGATGAAATTTCATTAAAATGACAAATCATTTATGAACAGTTGGAAGAGATTCCTGGCTGGTGACTTTAAGCTTCTCATGAGCATAACAATAGCTCTAAATTCCTTTGGCACTAACAATGTGAGAGCTAGGGTGTGCATCCCCATGTGACAGGAGTGAACTGCTGACAGCTCAATGCTGATGAGTATTCAGCTTGTCAGTTTATGCAGTGGCAAAGCTTAAACATCAGATAACGGATGTGCAAGTTCCACAAAATTTGAGCTGCCACTGAAGTTAGCCGCCTGTTGGAGGGAAGAATGGACTTATTATGGTATAATAGAAAGATAATGAATTTTGCCCAAGGATATATGGTTAGAAACTGGAAAAACAAAAACAACAAAACCTGTTACCATTGAGTCCATTCTGACTCATAGTGACCCTATAGGACAGAGTAGAACTGCCCCA
>NW_004448085.1:0-1712 GCF_000243295.1 Trichechus manatus latirostris
GAGAATTTTTCCCGAAACTGGCCATGTGGACTCCAATCTGTAAGTATTAACCCTGAAGCGGAGTCATTTAACAAAATAGAAGGATCGTGTGCTCGACAGGCCGTCCACTCAAGACGGTGGAATCCTGGGTTCAGCATGGGTAAAGGACACAAAGGCAGATAACTTTCTAGATCAGAAACAGAGCTATTAGTATTGTAAGTTTTAAACCCTTTAACTGAAAGCATCGCAAGAGATGTTGCTAAAGTGGAATGATTATAACGAAATCCCCAGGCCTCGTGAGACGCCTGTAAGCAAAAGGAATGGTGTCCTATACATATAGGGAATCCCTCTACCGCTATAGAAAAGTTGTACACCCAAGAGACATTTTGAAAAGAGGGATGGCGATCCCAATTTTTACAAGAGGGAAGGGGAAAAACATAAGTATTACTAGTGCATACCGGGACTTCACTATCTCCCCAGGTCACTGCCTTGACCAGGGGAGGATTAGGTATGTATGCCCAATAAGTATACTCAGAGGAGAATATTATACCAACCTGACAGGTAACCACAGCCAACATTGCAAGAAATAAATTGGTCAGATTCAATGGCTGGCCTGCGGAGGTCACTGTATGCTCAGCTTCTTGAGTTAACTTTTTCAACTGCCCCCATGTGAGAGGAGTTGCATGACGCGTAGCCACAGTGAAGCTTCGCTGCAAAGACAATTGTTGAAAAGTGCGAAGGAAGGCAGCTTGAGAGTCTGCGGGGTTCATGGTTTTAGCTTTATCTTTCGAGCCGGCACTCACTCAGCTTCTCGCTCTGTGGAAACATAAGCAAAACCTCGCCCCAAATGTAACAACATACCACCTTTCCACGTTCCATCCAGCATTCTTATATTCAGGTATGGTAAAAGCAAATTTGTCTTTATCCTGATCCTGCAGAGGAATGGTGAAGAAGCAATCCTTTAAGTCAATTACCAGTAGATGAAAAGATTCAGGGATCATGGAAGGTAAAGGGAGACCTGGTTGTAAGGGTCCCTGTGTTGTTTTAACAAAAGAGGGCGTAGCCTTTTCTGTAGTTTTTACCTTTTGCCATGCTTTTAAAAATATATTTTTTAATTGGACCAGAGCGGCATCTCTCAGTCCAGCCTGTTGAGCAAGGGTAGAATACTGACCTTGTCCCGTCAATTTTTCTTTAGTGGGTCTAGGTGGATTTAAGGTAGCATTAAGCCTTGCTTGTACTCTCGCCTCCTCAAGCCACCAACTTCGTAGTTGGAGCCATTGGGATCCCTCAAGCACTGTCTTGCCTATAGCTTCCCAATCTATCGGGATTAGTAAATTTTCAGATGCAAAAGAATCCAATAATCCTAATACAAAAGGTGATTGAGGACCGTACTGAGAGACGGCGGTTTTGAGTTCCTTTAAAATCTTATATTGTAAGGCATTGTATTGTACATTCATACCCCCTTGTGGATATTGAGCATTTGCTGCAAATCTCTGTCTGGTAATAGGGAATATAAAAAGAGAGCTTTCCTCTATCCCTTCAAGAGGGAGCTGAACAATCTGCGGGGGGTCCTGTATATCCAAAAATAAAACTCTGAGGACCTATTCCCTTCTCTGGTATTGGAGAATGTAAAGGCAAAGGAGGGTCAGATACAGAAGTAGGAAATGCACAAAGATTAAGAGGCGGCGCAGAGTGAAGGGAAGGCCTCCCTTCAGCTGAAATACTTAGCGCCT
>NW_004448086.1:0-1712 GCF_000243295.1 Trichechus manatus latirostris
GGTAGTCAAAACAGCCTGGTACTGGTACAACAACAGATACATAGACCAATGGAACAGAATTGAGAATCCAGACATAAATTCATCCGCCTATGAGCAGCTGATATTTGACAAAGGTCCAAAGTCCATTAACTGAGGAAAAGACAGCCTCTTTAACAAATGGTGCTGGCATAACTGGATATCCATCTGCAAAAACTGAAACAAGACCCATACCTCACGCCATGCACAAAAACTAACTCAAAATGGACCAAACACTTAAATATAAAATTGAAAACTATAAATATCATGGAAGAAAAAATAGGGACAATGCTAGGATCCCTAATACATGGCATAAACACAATACGTACCAAAAGCAACAATACGCAAGCACCAGAAGAGAGACTAGATAACTGGGAGCTCCTAAAAATCAAACACTTTTGCTCATCAAAGGACTTCACCAAAAGAGTAAAAAGACAACCTACAGACTGGGAAAAAAAATTGGCTATGACAAATCCGATCAGCGTCTAATCTCTAAAATCTACAAGATACTGCAAAACCTCAACAATAAAAAGATAAATAACGCAATTAAAAAATGGGCAAAGGATATGAACAGGCACTTCACCAAAGAAGATATTCAGGCGGCTAACAGACACATGAAGAAATGCTCACGATCATTAGCTATTAGAGAAATGCAGATCAAAACTACAATGAGTTATCAACAGAAGAATGGATAAACAAATTATGGTATATCCATACAATGGAATACCACGCAATGATAAAGAACAATGATGATATCATCTCACCCAAACAAGGCTAGCATTAATCCAAAAAACACAAAATAATAAATGCTGGAGAGGCTGTGGAGAGACTGGAACACTTAGACACTGTTGGTGGGAACGTAAAATCGATTTGGCAGTTCCTTACAAAGCTAGAAATAGAAGTACCATACGATCCAGCTATCCCCCTCCTTGGAATATATCCTAGAGAAATAAGAGCTGTCACACAAATACATATATGCACACCCATGTTCACTGAAGCACTGTTCACAATAGCAAAAAGATGGAAACAACCTCAGTGCCCATCAATGGACGAATAGATAAAGAAACTATGGTATATCCACACAATGGAATACTACGCAATGATAAAGAACAACGATGAAGCCAAGAAACATAACATGGAGGAAGCTGGAGGTCATTATGCTGAGTGAATTTAGTTAGTCACAGAAGGACAAATATTGTATAAGGTCACTATTATAAGAACTCAAGAAAGTTTAAACACAGAAGAAAACATTCTTTTTTTGTTTGTTTTGTTATTTTTTTAATTGTATTTCAGGTGAAGGTTTACAGAACAAATAGTTTCTCATTAAATAGTCAGTACACATATTGATTTATGACATTGGTTAACAACCCCCTGACATGTCAACCCTCTCCCTTCTCGACCTTTTTTTTGTGTGAAAATATACATAGCCAAAGATACACCATCCATTTCAAAAATTTCTACATGCACAGTTCAGTGACATCGATTACGTTCTTCCAGTTGTACTACTATTCTCACTTTAGATGAAGGTTTACAGAACAAAATAGTTTCTCATTTAACAGTACACATGTTGCCCTATGACAATGGTTAACAGCCCCACTACATGTCAACACTGTCCTTACTCAACCTTGGGTTCCCTATCACCAGCTTTCCTGTCCCCTTCTGCCTTCTAGTCCTTGTTCCTGGACTGCTGTTCCTCA
>NW_004448087.1:0-1674 GCF_000243295.1 Trichechus manatus latirostris
CAACAAAGATACAGAAGACCTAAAGGGCACAATCAGCCAACTAGGCCTCATAGAAATATATCAAACACTACACCCAACAGCTCCAAAGTACACATTCTTTTCCAGTGCACATGGAACGTTCTCGCAATGCTCAACAAGATCCAAAGCGTTGAGATATTACAAAGTATCTTCTCTGACCACAATGACATCAAGGTAGAAATTAAAAGGAAGAGCAAGGAAAAAGACATCAATTCCATGGAAACTGAATAACAAGCTGGTTACACATAACTGGGCAATAGAAGAAATCAGAGATGGAATCAAAAAATTCCTAGACTCAAACGAGAATGCGAAAACATCATACCAAAACGTTTGGGACACAGTAAAGGCAGTCCTCTGAGGACAATTTATAGCAAGAGATGCAGACATCAAAATAGAAGGGACAGGGACTTCTGGAAAAATGGCGATCTAGGCAGAAGCACCACATCGTCCCTCCACAGCAAAGATCTGAAAAACCAAGCCAAACAGAGAAAACAGCAATCCTGAAACCCTAAAACATCAAATGAAGAGCTGAAGAACTCAGCCAAGCACCAAATAGAGTGAGAAAACTGACAGAGAACGGAGAGCGAGGAGAGATTCATGCAGATGTCCCCCATCGGCTAAGGCAGCAAAGATCCGCCATCTTGGACTTCTATCAGAGACCAGCAAATAAGGGGTATGGGAAAGCAGCTTCACGGAGCTTCCAGCGGGAGACAGAACAACTGGCAATTTGTGATATATGCTTTCCCACCATCTACCCTTCTTCACCCTCACTCGGCCTCCTCTGCTTCCCAGGCCACAGTCTCTTGTCCGGGAAGCACTGGCTGCTTGAATTCCACCCTCCCGCACTGGCCCACTGTCTGAGTGCCATTTGATGGCTGCTGGTGTTGATTTTACACTTCTTTTGATTTCTTCCTTACCTCTCACCACCTCCCCCTCCTTTCACTCAAATATCTGGCTCCCTGCGAGATCTTTGCTTCTTCATGAGCAGCTGCGGAGCTCTGTTGAAGTGTGGAACCGCTTCCCGGTCTGGGCTGCCACGCTGGTGGGATCATGGGGCTTTTGTTTGTGTCTTTGTTTTGAATTGTTTGTTTGTTTTCTTTTCCTTTTCTTGAGCTGGGAGCCTGTTCTGGCTGGGTGGTGCTGCGCTGCTTAGAACCTACCCCCACAGTTTGTGCAGATGCACAGAGGGATCCCTGAAGGCGATTCTTTTGTCGTGTTTTTTTTTTTTTTTCCTGTTTTTTGGAGGACTTTTCTTGTTCTTTTTTTTTAAAGTTGTTTTGTTTTCTTTTTCCTTCTTTTTCCTTTTTTGTCTTTCTTCATTACTCAGTTTCTCATCCCTCTATAACTTCCTTCTCTTTCTGTTCCCTGAATACCTGGTGCTGAATACCTCTACACCTTCTAGCCAGGCTGTACTGCAACACCTCAGACAACTTTCCCAGACTTTATAGCAGCAACAGTGGGATCCCTGGGAGCTTTGCTGTTCTTTTTCCTTTCTGATTTTTATTTATTAATACTTTTCTTTTTTTTTCTTCTTCTTCCCTGTTTTGTTTTTCTCCATTTCATAGTCACTCGTCTCTCCACTCCAACAGCAAGACCCCCTTGCACTCGTTTGTGTTTATTTGTATGTTTTTGGCTCCTGTTCCTCTCTCCTCTCTC
>NW_004448088.1:0-1709 GCF_000243295.1 Trichechus manatus latirostris
GCTTACTTGTGCTTACTCACTAATCTGTAGTGCACTATTTCATCAAAGATGTGGTGAAACCCATGTGAAATTATGCACTACAGATTTGTACGTAAACACAAGCCTGTGCGTGCCTTGCTTACTGTAAGCCTGTGCATATCTTGTGTCTTAGTCATCTAATGCTGTTATAACAGAAATACCACAACTGGCTGGTTTTAACAAAGAGAAGTTTATTCTCTCACAATCCAGTAGGCTACAAGTCCAAATTCAGGGCATCAGCTCCAGAGGAACGCTTTCTCCGTCAGCTCTGGAGGAAGGTCGGTGTCATCAATCTTCCCTTGGTCTGGGAGCTTCTCGGCGCAGGAGCCTCAAGTCCAAAGGATGCACTTTGCTCTGGCACTGCTTTCTTGGTGGTATGAGGTTCCCATGTGTCTCTGCTTGCTTCTCTCTTTTATATCTCAAAAGAGATTGGCTTAAGACACTATCTCATCTTGTAGACCTCATCAGTATAACCTCATCATAGTGATATAGTTTACAACACATAAGGAAATCAGATCAGATTACAGAATGGTACACAATCTTACAATACTGGGAATCATGACCCAGCCAAGTTGACAGACATTTTTGGGGGACACAATTCAATCTATGACACCTTGTTTACTGGTCAATCCACCCCTAGATTATTCCTGTCTTCAGATGCCATCTTCCCCCTGGGTTGTGTGTCTGTGTCTATTCGGCATTTTTTCTAAGACACCTCTCAGAAACGATTAGGTTTAAGACCCGCCCGATATGACCTCATTAACATAACAAAAGAAAACCCTTATTTCCAACCAGGGTCATGTTTACAGTTACAAGAACGAAGACTTCCGCATACCTTTGAGGGGGACACAATTTAACCCATAACAAGAAGTGTCTCTCCAAAGGGGCCCGAGAGAGCTGCACAGTGGCTAACAAGGACTTGAATTGTTCTTCTCTTTCCACACACTGGAGCAATAGAAACCAAACCAAACTCATTGCCATCGAGCCCATTCCAACTCATAGCGATGCTATAGGACAGAGTAGAACTGCCCCACCGGGTTTCCCAGGCCGTAATCTTTACGGAAGCAGACTGTCACAGCTTTTTCCTGTGAAGCGGCTGATGGGTTCAAACTGCTGACCTTTCGGTTAGCAGCTGAGAGCTTAACCGCTGCACCACCAGGGCTCCTTTGGGTTGATATACTTAGAATAACGTGCCTTAGCCTTTGCCCTGAATGCTGAGGCCCTGATTGCATTTCTTAGAGGACATTCATGAGTCCTTGCTCAAGGTGAACGTGGTTACTCTGTGTATGGGTGGGACACGGATGGGGGGTGGGGTGGGGATCGCCCAGCCATCCTGGCTCCTTCCCTGTATATTTACCTCCGCCAGGGTGGGGGTCTCAGCACAAATTCTCTCAGCCTCATGACACAAAGAGTCTAAAGAAAATATCAGCAGCATGCAGCATCTTAATAAGAAACAAACGCAAGGACACCAGCACAGAAACGATTTTAATCTGGTGCCTACACCCCCAGCCTCTCTGGGCTTTAGTCAGCTGACGACGTGTTGGTCAGCAGCCAAAGAGGCTGCTTGTAGTTTACTGAGTCCACGGCGCTCTTCCTCCCTGAGCTATTTGTCATTTTCTCCTCCTTTATTAGAAAAGCTCTTGTAAAGCAGAGTTTTATAAAGGTTTTTTTTTCTTTTTAACAAAGGGATT
>NW_004448089.1:0-1698 GCF_000243295.1 Trichechus manatus latirostris
TTTGCTGGACAGAGCAGGGTTTTGTTGGGACTTTTTTTGTTTGCACCTGCTAGTGTTTCCAGGGGACTAGCTTGTCTAGAACTCATTCCAGGATATATGATACAAAAAGAAAACCCAGGGGACTCACTCCACATCATTTGTCAGGTCGTGCTTATGTTTTGAAACCAATTTTGTATGATATTAACGTAGTCAATCTATCCTTGTTATCCCTGCCAACTACATAGTTTATATTTTTCTTTCCATTGATCTGTGTCTTTATATTTAAAGTGCAACTCTTACAGTCTAGAAGTAGTTGAATCTTGCATTTTTATCTTGTCTGACAATATATGCTTTTTAATTGGAGTGTTTATTCTATTTATATTTTTAAAAATATTGATGTGGTTCAGTTTAAGTCTACTGACTTTTATTTATTTTTGATTATTTATGTCTATTTTTTTGTTTCTTTATTCTTTTTTTCCTATCTATTTTGGGTTGATAAAATATTTTCTAATGTTTCACTTTATTTATGCTATTGGATTTACAGCAATACCACTTTTTATGATGTTGGTGGTTGCTCAAGGGAATTAATAAATGAGAAGTTATATTACCTTTATTTAAAATTAGTATTTTACCACTTCATACTTCACAAATGTACAAATATTACCACAGTATAATTTTGTTAACTACCCATTCTTTGTGTTATTTTAGTCAAGTATATTAATTCAATGTTGATTAAAACCTCCAAATATTAATTACATTATTTTTGATTTAAACATTAGTCTTTTAAGGAAATTAAAAGAAGAAAAGAAATATATATATATATGTATTTAATTTGCACACATATTTGCCATTTCTAGTGCTCTGGATTCCTTCCTTTAAGTCCAAGTTCCTATTTTAATATTTCTTATAACAGTTTTTTGGTGAAATAGTCTATCGGTTTTCTTTTGTTTCAAAATATTTTTATTTCGTTCTCAGATTTTAAAGGTATTTTCTCCAAAATTAGAATTCTGTACTGACAGTTTATTTCTTTTCCTTTCAACATTTTAAAGATGCAATTTCATTTGCTTTTTACTTCCATTGTTCCTAATGCAAAGTCAGCCAGCATTTTTATTGCTGTCCCCTTCATGTAATGAGATATTTTTCTTTTGTAATTGTCAAGACTTTTTTCTTTAACTTTGTCTGTCAGCTGTTTTCTAATATGTATTTCTACTATTTTTTAAACTGACTTAGACAAATCACAACTTCCTGTGGTTAAATCTAGCGAATGTTGGGGAGAATTTGATAGGTTTGGTGAAATATCTTATTTCTGAATGACTTTTGCAGAAAGAACACATCTGTGACAGACCTAGAAACTTAAACTGCTATGCTAAACATAGCTTACTAGAAATAAGTAAATTACTCTACGATGTATGAAACCAATAAAGGTCACCATTCTCTACTTTTTTAAATCAAAAGAAATCTGACTCCGTTCCCTTCAGCGTGTGTTTGTGGGAAAATTAACCCTCTCTCTTTAGCTATGCAGAATAGTCCTCAGACCTTTAGTGTCCTCAGGAGAGGTCTTACACCACTGCCATTTCTCCTTACACTGTCATTTCTGCAAAGGTACTCTTTAAAGTACAGTCTAAGACAAGGGATTGAATATACGTATTTTTCTTTTTTGAAAGAGGGAAAGGGAAAATTATTCTAGAGTAAAACAGTTTGGGTCTGGGAAGATTGCAA
>NW_004448090.1:0-1708 GCF_000243295.1 Trichechus manatus latirostris
TAATTTAATTTGAAAGCACCAGTGTGTCCTTTGACAATTGTCCTCATATAGATGCAAGCTACTTTAACCAGATTGCAGAAAAACTTACCTGTAATCATAAGTAGAGACAAAATTAAGAGGAACAGATGCTGATTGCATCGAGAGAGAGATTAAGAAAAAGGGACTTTACTTAAAAAAACACATATTTTAGAACAGGTTACTCATAAATATCTACAAATACTCAGAGAGTTACAAATAGCCACAAATTATGCACACACGATATTAACAACTCTTTTGCATGTTGGAGTTGAGAGGGAATTATTTAATTTTGATTTGTGCCTCTTTCCATTTTCTTACTCTTCCGCAACGGGTTTTTATCATTTTAAAATATTAAGCTTCTGAATGTGGTTCACGTGAATTAATAAAGTCAAACATACCTTAAAGTAGCAGGGTGCAGAACTTAAATTCTAGTAAAAAGACCAGACTTAATGGTTTGATGAGACTAGAGGGACCCCGGAAGACACGGCCCCTGGACTCTCTGTTAGCCTAAAACTAAAACCATTCCTGAGGCCAACTCTTCAGACAAGGATTAGACTGGACAGTGGGACATAAAATGATACTCAATCAAGACAAGGATTAGACTGGACTGTGAGACATAAATGATACTCATGAAGAGTGTGCCTCTTTGCTCAAGTAGATACGTGACACCAAACGGGCAGCTCCTGTCCAGAAGAGAGATGAGAAGGCAGAGAGAGTCAGGAGCTGGTTGTATGGATACGGAAATCCGGGGTGGAAAGGAGGAGTGTGGTGTCACAGTATAGGGAGAGCAACTAGGGTCACGTAACAATGTATGTATAAATTTTTGTATGAGAAACTAACTTGAATTGTAAACTCTCAAAGTACAACAATAAAATAAAAAATTAATTAATTCAATAAAATGAAACATACCCTTCAAGGATTTTTATCAAACAAAAGGTGATTTTGCTTTCTCAATAGTTTGTTTCTTATGTTTTAAGATATTTAATAAGGAAAAATATAAAAATATAAGAAAGGTATAGGCCTTGGTCAGGGCCACCGATAGACCATACAGAACCTTTGTACAAATTAGAAAAAGGTTCCTCTTTCCAAGACATTTTACTGTCACCGGGCAGAAAATTGTTTTAATAAATGACTGAATCTATGATGACTGCTGTTTCAGTGGGAGCCTCTAGTTTTGTGCAGTGCGCAACCTGCACCACCCTAAGTGGCAGCTGGGGCCAGGCAAGATTCACCATTCATGTTTTTCACAAATCCTCTTTAAGTACATACTGTGAACCAAGCACTAGGTTCTGGGAATGCCTTCGGGGATCGAGACAAGCATGGCAAGACAATTTATTGAGTAATAATTACTATCTGTTCTCCTGAGATGTTTCCCCTCCAAGAATGTGTCTGGGCTTTCTCATTTCTTTGCCCAACAGGTGTTGACAATGCCAAAGCAGAAGCTACACGAAGGCAGTATCTCTGTGTTTTATGACAGCCTACAGTCACTGAAGAGATTAAACTAGGTGGCCCAGAGGAGTAGGGGTGAATGGAGAGGGCTTTTGCCAGTGTCCTCCTGTAGAGCTAGGGGGAGCTGTCTGCAGGTTCAGTGAGTGGGGACTGTGCCCCAGAGTGGCAGAGCCCAGAGGTGGCACTCTAACACTGAGGAATGCATGGAGGTGCCTAATCCTAGACACGAGGGTTCTCAGTT
>NW_004448091.1:0-1708 GCF_000243295.1 Trichechus manatus latirostris
TGGATATCCATCTGCAAAAAACTGAAACAAGACCCATACCTCACACCATGCACAAAAACTAACTCAAAATGGATCAAAGACTTAAATATAAAATCAAAAACGAGAAAGATCATGGAAGAAAAAATAGGGACAACACCAGGAGCCCTAATCCATGGCATAAACACAATACGAACCATAAGTAACAATGCACGAGCACCAGAAGAGAGACCAGATAAATGGGAGCTCCTAAAAATAAAACACTTATGTTCATCAAAAGACTTCACCAAAAGAGTAAAAAGACAACCTACAGACTGGGAAAAAATTTTTGGCTACGACAAATTCGATCAGTGTCTAATCTCTAAAATCTACAAGATACTGCAAAACCTCAACAACAAAAAGACAAACAACCCAATTAAAAAATGGGCAAAGGATATGAACAGGCACATCACCAAAGAAGATATTCAGGCAGCTAACACACACATGAAGAAATGCTCATGATCATTAGCCATTAGAGAAATGCAGATCAAAACTACAATGAGAGATCATCTCACCCCAACAAGGCTAGCATTAATCCAAAAAACACAAAATAACAGATGTTGGAGACGTTGTGGAGAGACTGGAACACTTATACACTGTTGGTGGGAATGTAAAATGGTACAACCACTTTGGAAATCGATTTGGCGCTGCCTTAAAAAGCTAGAAATAGAAGTACCATATGATCCAGCTATCCCGTTCCTTGGAATATATCCTAGAGAAATAAGAGTCATCACACGAATTGATAAATGCACACCCATGTTCATTGCAGCACTGTTCACAATAGGAAAAAGATGGAAACAATATAGGTGCCCATCAACAGATTAAAGAACAAATTATGGTATATCCACATAATGGTATACTAAGCAACGATAAAGAACAACGATGAAGCCATGAAACATAACATGGAGGAAGCTGGAGGTCATTATGCTGAGTCAATTTGGTCAGTTCACAGAAGGACAAATATTATACAAGACCACTATTATAAGAACACGAGAAAAGGTTTAAACACAGAAGAAAACATTCTTTGATGGTTACGAGGGTGGGGAGGGAGGGTGAGGGTTATTTACTAACTCGATAGTAGGTAAGAATTATCTAAGTGAAGGGTAGGACAGCACTCACTACAGGGGAAGTCAGCACAACTATACTAAACCAAAGCTAAGAAGTTTCCTAAATACAATCAATCACTTTGAGGGACAGAGTAGCAGGGGTAGGGGTCTGGGGACCATGCTTTCAGGGGACATCTAGGTCAACTGGCATAACAAATCTTATTAAGAAAATGTTCTGCATCATACTTTGGTGAGTGGCATCTGGGGTCTTAAAAGTTTGCAAGCGACCATCTAAGATACATCAACTGGTCCCAATCACCTGGAGTAAAGAAGAATGAAGAACACCAGAGACATAAGGAAAGTAGTAGCCCAAGAGACTGAAAGGGCCACATAAACCAGAGACTTCATCAGCCTGAGACAAGAAGAACTAGATGGTGCCTGGCTACCACCAATGACTGCCCTGACAGGGAACACAACAGAGAGGCCCTGATGGAGCAGGAGAAACGTGGGGTGCAGAACTCAAGTTCTAGTAAGAAGACCAGACTTAATGGTCTGACTGAGACTGGAGGATCCCCGGAAAACATGGCCCCTGGATTCTCTATCAGCCCAGAACTAAAACAATTTCCGAGGCCAACTCTTCAGACAGG
>NW_004448092.1:0-1697 GCF_000243295.1 Trichechus manatus latirostris
GTGCCGTAATTGTGTCTTTAGAAGGCCATTCCATCGTTCTATCAAGCCAGCTGCTTCAGGATGATGGGGAACATGGTAAGACCAGTGAATTCCGTGAGCATGGGCCCACTGCCTCACTTCATTTGCTGTGAAGTGAGTCCCTTGATCTGAGGCAATGCTGTGTGGGGTACCATGACAGTGGATAAGGCATTCTGTAAGTCCATGGATGGTAGTTTTGGCAGAAGTATTGCATGCAGGGAAGGCAAATCCCTATCCAGAGTAAGTGTCTATTCCAGTAAGGACAAAACGCTGCCCCTTCCTTGATGGAAGTGGTCCAATGTAATCAACTTGCCACCAGGTTGCTGGCTGGTCACCTTGAGGGATAGTGCCATATCGGGGACTCAGTGTTGGTCTCTGCTGCTGGCAGATTAGGCACTTAGCAGAGGCTGTAGCCATGTCAGCCTTGGTGACTGGAAGTCCATGCTGCTGGGCCCATGCATAACCTCCATCCCTGCCACCATGGCCACTTTGTTCATGAGCCCATTGAGCAGTGACGGGAGTAGCAGGGGAAAGAGGATGACTTGTTTCCACAGAACGTGTCGTCCTATCCACTTGATTGTTAAAATCATCCTCTGCTGAGGTCACCCTTTGGTGAGCATTCACATGAGACACAAATATCTTCACTTCTTTGGCCCATTTGGAGAGGTCTATCCACATACCTCTTTCCCATAAATCCTTGTCTCCAATTTTCCAATCATGTTCCTTCCAAGTCCCTGACCATCAAGCCAAACCATTGGCCACAGCCCATGAATCAGTATATAATTGCACATCTGGCCATTTCTCCTTCCAAGAAAAGTGAACAACCAGGTGCATTGCTCAAAGTTCTGCCCATTGAGAGGATTTCCCTTCACCACCATCCTTCAGGGAGGTCCCAGAAAGGGGCTGTAGTGCTGCCGCAGTCCACTTTCTAGTGGCGCCTGCATATCGTGCAGAACCATCTGTAAAGCAGGCATGAGTTTTCTCTTCTTCAGTCAACTGATCATAAGGAACTCCCCATGAGGTCATACGTGTAGACTGGGAGATGGAAGGTAATGTGACAGGAGTGGAGACTGTGGGCCTTTGGGCCACTTCCTCATGCAGCTTGTGCCTTCGGGTCCTGCTCGGGCCTGATCTCTAATATACCACTTCCATTTAATGATGGAGTGCTACTGTGCACATCCTACTTTATGGTTCTGTGGGTCAGACAACACCCAGTTCATGATGGGCAGCTCAGGCCTCATGGTGATTTGGTGTCCCATGGTTAAGCGTGCAGTCTCTACTAAGGCCCAGTAACAAGCCAAAAGTTGTTTCTCAAAAGTAGAGTAGTTATTTGCAGAGGATGGCAGAGCTTTGCTCCAAAATCCTAAGGGTCTGTGCTGTGATTCACTAATAGGGGCCTGCCAAAGACCCCAAACAGCATCTCTATCTGCCACTGCCACTTCAAGCACCATTGGGTCTGCTGGATCATATGGTCCAAGTGGCAGCGTGACTTGCACAGCAGCCTGAACCTGCTGCAGAGCCTTCTCTTGTTCTGGTCCCCAGTCAAAACTAGCAGCTTTTCGAGTCCCTTGATAAATAGGTCGGAGTAGCACACCCAAATGAGGAATATGTTGCCTCCAAAATCCAAAGAGGCCCACTAGGTGTTGTGCCTCCTTTTTAGTTGTGGGAGCAGCAAGATG
>NW_004448093.1:0-1708 GCF_000243295.1 Trichechus manatus latirostris
CATTTGTAGTAACTGTTAAATGAGAAACTGTTTTGTTCTGTAAGCCTTCATCTTAAGTGAGAATAACAGCACAATTAGAAGAGCGTAGTCAATGTTACTGAACTGTGCATGTAGAAATTTTTGAAATAGTGTATCTTTGGCTATGTGTATTTTCACCAAAAAAAAAAAGGTTGAGAAGTTAGAGGGTTGATATGCTGTGGGGTTGTTAACCAATGTCATAAAACAACATGTGTACCTCTGTTTCATGAGAAACTATTTGTTCTGTAAGCCTTCACCTGAAGTACAATTAAAAAAAAAAAAAGGAACAATCTTTGATGGTTATGAGGGAGGGGACGGCTGGGGAGGGAAAACAGTAACTAGACAATAGATAAGTGGTAACTTTGTTGAAAGGTAAGACAGTAGAAAAAAATTGGTGTTTATCATGCAGGTAATGGGGAGTCATGGAAGATTAAGCAGTCAAGTGACTTGGTAAAAGAGTTCATTAGGAATTAGTGAATATCAGAATTTTAACAAATGTTGACTTTTTGGTAACACAGATGCTTAATTACAGAGAAAGAAGCAGTTTGTGATATGGTATTTTGCTCAAGAGAACACAGCTGAGGGAAAGTATTGCATAGGCCTAAGAAGATAAATATACTAGAGGAGGCAAGAAGAAGTGATTGGGATTCTATAGTTATTCAGGTGTGAGATAAAGATATCTTGTACTAGGTTAATGATATTAAGAATGGCAAAAAATGATAAAGGAATGGTCTCTAGGGCTCCTGAATGAATGTGTGTGGATGTGTGTGAGGAGTATATAATGGAAGCATAATTCTAAATTAAAAAGTTAAGACAATTAGGGGCCCACAAACATTACTACAGACATAAAAAGTTTAAATAAATATTAAGATGTTTTAAGCACAGAAGAATGGCAGAGAGGAGAAACATCTCTTGGCACATGGTAGACATTCAAACATGTTTACATTATTTTATTATTACTATCAATTATTTTCATGCATGAGGTGGACGTGTGGTTTAGTGGAAAGAATTTGAACTTTGGAGTGAAAAAAATGTATAGGATATTAGGCATATCACAACCATTTTATTTCTAGGTTCTTCACCTTCCTACCTCACTAGAGACCTTTGCAAATCAAATATGATAAAGTGATGTAAGGGACTTCATAAATTATAGAGTTTTATTATTAACATGTGAGATGGTATTTTTTCTGGTCACAGTGTTGCAACCAGAGTTAAATATCAGTCTTTTAAGCATGGGTTTTGTAGTAAGAAGTAGGATTCCAAGGCCAGCACACCTCCTACAAACTCTGTTACAATGGGCAATTTCTTATTTTTTCTGAGCCTAAGTTTCTGAACCCCACGATTTCAAAGGGTGGCTTGAGAAGACAAAGAAAAGTATTATAATGACATGTGCAAAGACCTGGAGTGAGAAAACTAAAAGGGAAGAACATACTTGCCATTTTGCAGGCTGAAAGAACTGAAGAAAAAATTCAATCCTCAAGTTACAATATTGAAGGAGTCTTTGGGCAAAATATTCAACTCTTATTCAACATTGTGCTGGAGGTCCTAGCCAGAGCAAGTAGGCTAGAAAAAGAAATAAAGGGCATCCAAATTGGTAGGGAAGAAGTCAAAGTATCTCTATTTGCAGGTGATATGATCTTATACACAGAAAACCCCAAAGAATCCACAAGAAAACTACTGGAACTAATAG
>NW_004448094.1:0-1708 GCF_000243295.1 Trichechus manatus latirostris
CAACGTTTGGTTCTGTTGTATATGAGGTAGCTATGAGTTGGAACTGACTCAGGGGCAGCTAACAACAACAGAAACAACATAATTTCAGTAATGAAGTGTTGTTCGTAAAAGTTTCTTTTATGTCTAACTGCCAGATTCTTTTTTAATGTCCTATATTCAGTTTTATTATAGAGTCTACCTTAATCAACTCATTCACATATGAATTACTTTGTAGAGAATGAAAATATGTAGAGTAATTTTAGATCTCAAAAATAATAGTTTGAGCTAGAAAGAGGTTACTTCTTGCTCCTGCTCCTTGATTTCATTTTAATTTCAAAACTAATTTCATACTTTTAAATGTTAAATTAGTTTAAGGGTTTTCAGCTTCCTGTCTTTAACTCTAGCATTATCTGTTATCTATCATGCTAATTTCTTTTCGATTAATTGCGAGTACAACAGACACCAGTACAGAAATAGCAGAGGTCAGTATGCTTACCAAATGAGATTCTGATGCAATGCATAATTCATGAAATGTATTCACTCATGTTTTCCATCATCTTCCACTGAAAATGTGCCTTGCTAAATGCAGCTCTCCACATGGTTTTAAATGTTGTTGAAATCTTTAGATTCCTTCCGTTTTTATACTTTTGAGAAAGTCTGTTTTAATCTGTTTTGTCACTAGCTTTCTTCATAAATGTTTCTTCCAAAAAGAATACCTTTGAAACTCAATGTTCTGTAATAGTTGTTTACTCAGTGCCAAAGCTAATCTTTTAATAAGCAAAATACAAATTCACTTGACTATATCATCTACCTGTTTTAAAACGGCATTGTATTATTTCTTACTTTCAAAGAGAATAAAATAATTTATTGTTGTTTTTGCATTTGATCATCAGAGCTCTTCCACCTGCAAGTGGTAGAAACTCCTTTCGTATTAGCTTAATCAACATATGGGGAGCCTGAAGGGTGTGGGGTTGATCCAAACGCACAGTGGATCCAGGGGTTTAAGTGATATCACTAGGATTCTGGATGTCTGTGTGTCTCCCACACTTTTATTAACTTCTCATCTAGGCATCATTCTCAGGCAGCACATGGCAGCGAAGATAACCCTGTGTCAGTCCCCAGCTCACATATCCTTCAAAACTAATATTCTAAAGAAAAGACCATGATTCCCTTCCCTCTGATGTTTATAATTTTCCCAGAAGGACTGTATTTGGCCATTCTCAGCCATGTACCTACCCTTGGATACATTTATATCCAGAGGAGGAGTGGGATACTCTGCCTAATATGGGTTGTGAGTGCCCACCTGAGGTGGGAAAGGTACAATGGCATGAATAGAGGATGGTGAGTGTCCAACAGGAGATACAGGACACCCAGCAATAAAACATCCCCATCTCCTTTCTGTTGCCAAGTGTCTTAGCCTGGATTCCCTAGAGGAGCAAAACCAGTGAAACATTTTTTGAGAGAGAGAGAGAGAGAGGGAGAGATATTTACTTCAAGAAAATGGCTCAAGCAGTTGTGGGGACTGGCAAGTCCCAAATCTGTGGGTTAGACTACAGGCTGACGACTTCCACTGGCTCATGTGGTTGCAGGGACTGATGAACTCCAAACCTGCAGGTCAGGTGACAGGCTGGAGGCACTTGCTGGCTTGCGTCCCAGGAACGAGGCTCAGACACCGAGAAGGTTGTGGGATCACAAAGAGAACAAACTTTGCCAGAATATTCGTTTATAT
>NW_004448095.1:0-1707 GCF_000243295.1 Trichechus manatus latirostris
TCCCTGGCACTGCTGGGTGGGATCGAACCACCTAACTTTAGGTTAGTGTTGTTGTGTGCCGTTGACAGATTCTGACTCATAGCTACTCTATAGGACAGAGTGGAACTACCCCATAGGGTTTCCTGGGCCCTGGTGGCGCAGTGGTTAAGCATTTGGCTTCTTAACCAAAAGTTTGGCACTTTGAATCCAGCAGCTTTTCCTTGGAAACCCTATGGGGCAATTCTACTCTGTTCTATAGGTCTCTATGAGTCGGAATTGACTCGAGAGCAATGGGTTTGGTTTGGTTTAATCTTTACAGGAGCAGATCACCAGGTATTTTCTCCCACACAGCGGCTGGTGGGTTCAAATCACCGACCTTATGGTTAGCAGCTGACTGCTTAATCATTATGTCACCAGGGTCCCTTCTTAGGTTAGTAGTGGAACGCAAATAGTGACCAACTTTCCCAAAACAAAGAAAGATTAAATGTGATTAACCAATCAGAGCGAAGGACAAGAGACTCGTCTAAGCTTAATGAAGCCATTGTAACTGTGTAAGCTCAAGTCCCTCAGTTTGGGTGCTCCTTGTTTGTGAACAGTTTTCTTACTCAACAAACCTTTTTAACTCTGACTCATTGGTCAGATTTTTCTTTCAAAATGCTAAAACTCGCTCAATTCAATACTATTATTTGTAAATAAAAGCCATGACTAGTAGAGAGTTTCATACAGTAGGTGGACCAAAAACTGATCAATACTCCCTACACTAAAATATACAGATTGGAGGTGTTGGTCTTCACTCAGTATTTGTAAGAAAAAATTGTTAACATACCTAGAGGATGAGCACAGCTTGTGATTGCGAAAGCAAAATATTCTACTAGACTAAGTCAACTTGTGAGTTCCAAGTCTCATATGCTGTCATTAATAGAGATGTGAGTACACATTGGATGCTTTGTAGATGCTGCAGCATTGTGATAATATTAACTAGCATTTGCTGAGTACTCACCAGGCAGTGGCTAAATGAATCCTCAGACTAAACCTTTCAAGTGTTAACTATTGGCATCTCTATTTTACAGATGAGGAAATTAAGGTTTAGACTGGTTAAAATACTTCACCAATGTCACTCAGCTAGATAGGCAAGAATGGGATTTGGACCTTATTTGTCTAACCCTAGTTTCCTCATTTATGTCATTGAGTAATACTGCCTCTTATCATTAAGTGTAGATTTAACTGTTCTGTTCAGAATTGCATAGAATTTTATGAGGAAGTTAAGATGGAGAATGGATAGTTAACAAAGAAAGTCAAAGAAACATTGAATGATCCAAAGGAGAGTGATGGGCTAGAAGCTAATGAGTCTCCTGGGTGGATCTCTCCCATATAAGAATTAGGAAAATCCTCTTAGGAGAAGTGTATTATGTTCATTATGCTTGTAAGGCTTTGCACTCCAAGTGTGGTCCACGGACCAGCAGCATGGGCATCACCTGGGAGCTTGTTAGAAATGGCTTTGTTTATGAAAGAATGAAATAGGAATAGCAAACAAAGGAAGGTGAGACATGTCTAAGCAAGAGCACAATGTAGGCCAGATACAAAATTAAGTTTTCCTAATGTTTTGCTTCTGCTCTCTCCTTTTATTTATTTTTTATTGGACTTCAGGTGAAGGCCTACAGAATAAATAGTTTCTCATGACACAGTAGTACACATATTGTTTTATGACATTGATTAACAACCTCACAA
>NW_004448096.1:0-1646 GCF_000243295.1 Trichechus manatus latirostris
TTACATGGAGGTTTGCAGACCAAATAGTTTCTCATTAAACAGTTAGTACACATATTGCCCTATGACAATGGTTAACAACCTCATGACATATCAACACTGTCCCTTCTCAGCCTTGGGTTCCCTATCACCAGCTTTCCTGTCCCCTCCTGCCTGCTAGTCCTTGTCCCTGGACTGCTGTGTCTCACTAGGCCTGTTTTGTTTTATGAGGATGTCCAATCCCCGGCTGAATGGTGAACTTCGGGAGGGGATTCATCACTGAACTAAAAGGGTGTCTGGGGGCCGTATTCTCGGGGTTTCTCCAGTCTGTCAGGCCAGCAAATCTGGTCTTTTTTTTATGAGTTAGAATTCTGTTCTACATCCTTCTCCAGCTCTGTCCAGGACCTTCTGTTGTGATCCCAGTCAAAGTAGTTAGTGGTGGTAGCCAGGCACTATCTAGCTGTAAGGGACTCAGTCTGGTGGAGGCCGTGGTAGCTGTGGTCCATTAGTCCTTTGGACTAATCTTTTCCTTGTATCTTGTTCTCTTCGTTCTCCCTTGCTCCCGAAGGGGTGAGACCAGTGGAGTATCTTAGACAGCTGCTCACAGGCTTTTAAGAACCCAGATGCTACTCACCAAGGTAGAATGTAGAACATTGTCTTTATAAGCTCTGTTATGCCAATTGAGCTAGATGTTCCCTGAGACCATGGTCCCCACATACTTCCGCCCAGCAATTCAGTCCCTCAGGGAGTTTGGAAGTGTCTATGGAGTTTCCATGACCTTTCCTTTTACAAGTTGTGCTGGCTTCCCCGGTAATGTGTTCTGTCTTACCCTTCACCAAAGACACCACTTATCTATTTAGTTCACCCCCTACGCCTCCCAGCCCTCATAACCAAAGAAGATTGTTTCTTTCTGTGTGTAAATTTTGCATAAGTTATACAGTCGAGGTCTCATACAATATTTGTCCTTTTGTGATTGACTTATTTCACTCAGCAAAATGTCCTCCAGTTTCATCCATGTTACGAGATGCTTCACAGATTCATCACGGTTCTTTATCTTTGTATAATACTCCATTGTGTGTATGTACCATGGTTTGTTTATCCATTCATCTGTTAATGGGCATCTAGGTTGTTTACATCTTTTTGCTACTGTGAACAGTGCTTCAGTGAACATGGGTGTGCATACGTCTATTAGTGTGACGGCTCTTATTTCTCTCGGATATATTTCTAGGAGTGAGATTGCATTTTGTAGTGCTTTTTTTTTTTTTTTTGTGGTGCTGACGTTTTCTTTGTTCCTCTTACTCTCCTGTGCTAAGTTCCTTTTTTTTTGTGGATTTTTTTTTTCATTTCTTTGTTTTTTGTAGGTTTTGTTTTTACTGAGAGTTTTTGTTTTTCTTCTTTATTTTGATGTGTAGGTTTGTTAACTTTCTTTGTGGTTACCTTGAAATTTACCCTTATCTTCCTAGATTTCTACCAGTCTATTATTGCTTGGTATTGCTTGCCTTCCTCTCCATTAGAAGGTTCTATACCTACACCAGTTATTCCCTCTTTTATTGTTCTGATGCTGTTGTCATTTACAGATTAACCTCTCTGGTTCCCTTTTGTAATTCTTTTGGTTTTCCATAGTCCTTAAGAGTTCATTTCCTAGTTTGGTATCTGGCTAGTACAATCCT
>NW_004448097.1:0-1707 GCF_000243295.1 Trichechus manatus latirostris
GATCCACCATCTTGGACTCCTATTGGAGACCAGCAAACAGGGGGTACGAGAAAGCAGCTTCACAGAGCTTCCAGTGGGAGACAAAACAACCAGTAATTTGTGATATAGCTTTCCCACCCCCCACCCTTCTTCACCCCCACTCGGCCTCCTCTGCTTCCCGCGGCCACAATCTCTTCTCCAGGAAACACCAGGTGCTTGGATTCCACCCACCCAAACGGGCCAGCTCTCTGAGTGCCATTTGTTGGCTGCTGGTGTTGCTTTTTTCTGCTTCTTTTGAGTTCTTCCTTACCTCTCACCACCTCCCCCTCCTTTTGCTTAAATACCTGGCTCCGTGCTCCATCTTTGTTTCTTCCTGAGGGGCTGCGGAGCTCCATTCAAGTGTGGAGCTGCTTCCCGGTCTAGGCTGCCATGCTGGTGGGATGCCAGGGCTTTTCTTCGTTTGTTTGTTTTGAATTGTTTGTTTGTTTTCTTTTCCTTTTCTTGAGTAGGGAGCCCGTTCTGGCCAGGCGGTGCTGCATGGCTTGGAACCTACCCCCTCGGCTTGCACAGATGTGCAGAGGGATCCCTGAGGGCATTTCTTTTTTCATTGGTTTTTTTTATTTTTTTTTTGTTTTTTGGGGGGATTTTCTTGTTCTTTTTTTTTAATTTGTTTTGTTTTCTTTTCCCTCTTTTTCCCTTTTTGTCTTTCTTCATTACTCAGTTTCTCATCTCTCTATATCTTCCTTGTCTTTCTGTTCCCTGAATACCTGGCGTTGTATACCTCTATGCCTTCTAGCCAGGCTGTACTGCAACACCTGAGAACAACTTCCCCAGACCTCATAGCCTCACCGGTGGGATCCCTGGGAACTTTGCTCTTCTTTTCCCTTTCCAATTTTTATTTATTCATTCTTTCTTTTGTTCTTCCTCTTCTCCTTTTTGTTTTTCTCCATTTCATAGTCTCTCATCTCTCCACTCCAACAGCAAGCTCCCCTAGCATTCTTTTTTGTTTGTTTGTCTGTTTTTGGCTCCAGTTCCTCTCTCCTCTATCCCATATCCATCTTAGCTCCACACGTAATAATACCCTGTTACATCCTGCCTACCTGCACCATGAACTTAACATCACACCAACAAGCAGCACAGGGATGGCCTACTGGAACCCGCCCTGCAATGATTATCAACCCACCCTGGTGGCTGTACTAAGTGCCACAAATAACCCATCCCAGTAACTCCTCTTCAGCTAGACCTGCCCTGCTGTACCACATCTGAGTGACTGACCCTGCCAATTGGAGAAGGAGGCAAAAAGTATTGTGCTCACAGACAAGCAAACAACAAAGAACACACAGCCCGCCTGCTCAGACGTTGCCAAATTAAAGAAAAAGGGACAAAACAAACAAATCTACCATCAATAAATGAGAAAAATAACTACCAAATGCCCTGAAGACAGCAGACACTATAAAAACATTTACAAAAACAGGACGGGATGGTTCCAGTAGGCATCTAAAATAAAACACCAGATGACTTTCAGTGGAAGAAAAGGCATTAGAACTACCTGATAGGGAATTCAAATCTCTAATACTCAGAATTCTCCAAGAGCTGAAGCAAAAAGCAGACAAAAATGAGGAAAAAATAGAGAAATTCATGGAAAATACAGACAAAAAATTGGAAGAATTCAGGAAAATAATGCAGGAACAAAATGCCAAAATAAATTCACAACTAGAAATTATACAA
>NW_004448098.1:0-1671 GCF_000243295.1 Trichechus manatus latirostris
AAAACTCCACCCCAGAGACTGCAAACCCTAGGGGCAAAAACTTTCTCAGTTATCCCATGTTTTTTCCTTCTGCACATGTGAAATAATTGCATTCCTTGTTTTAGGGCTTATTTGTTCTCGTCTTCTGTCCACAATGTGTAATTTGCTTTGCTTATCCGTCTGCTTAGTTTTAATGGCATTTCTTTCTGTTGAGTGAAGAATCCAGTGTGTGGGGGCAAGTGTTTAACAGACATATTTGTATTTTTAATTTCATTGCAAATGGCTTTCAGTGGCTCATATTTTAAGTTGTAGAAAGGAGTTGGCTGAAGGAATTAGTGGGGTCTATGTTCAGGTGTTTCCTGTCCCCAAAGACGGTTTTATTTCAAAAAAAAAAAAAAATTAGGAAAATGAAGTACCACTAGATGGCGCTCCTGGAATTCTGGTCTGGTGATGAAACCAATGCATTCATAATGGAAGTATCTCCTAGATAAGGGATTTGGAATACAATAGGTGTATTTGTTGACTGTCTCTGGGTTGTGCAAATGGTTAGCACACCTGCCTTACTGAGCTGAGGGCTGGGGACCATAGTCTCAGGGGACATCTAAGTCAATTGGCATAACAGTTTATAAAGAAAATGTTCTACATCCAACTGTGGTGAGTAACATCTGGGGTCTTAAAAGCCTGTGAGCAGCCATCTAAGATACATCTACTGGTCCCATCCCAGCTGGAGCAAAGGAGAATGAAGAAAACCAAAGACACAAGGGAAAGATTAGTCCAAAGGACTAATGGACCACAAAACTACCACAACCTCCACCAGACTGAGCCCAGAACAACTAGATGGTGCCCAGCTACCAGCACTGACTGTTCTGATAGGGATCACAGTGGAGGGTCCCGCACAGTGTGGGAAATAATGTAGAACAAAATTAAAATTCACACTCACACGCACACACACACACATACACACACACACGCAAGACCAGACTTGCTGGTCTGCCAGAGACTGGAGAAACTCCAAGAGTATGGCCCCTGGACACCCTTTTAAAGTCACTGCTGAGGTTCACCCTTTAGCCAAAGATTAGACAAGTCTGTAGGGCCAACAATAACACAGGTGAGGAATTTGCTTCATGGTTCAGTCATGTATATGAGACTAAATGGGCACACCAGCCCAAAAGCAAACACGGGAAGGCAGGAAGGGACAGGAAAACTGGATAAATGGAAACTGGGAACCTAGTGCGGGGAAGGGGAGAGTGTTGACACATCGTGGGGTTGCAACCAATGTCACAAAACAATTTGTATATTAATTATTTAATGAGAAACTAATTTGCCCTGTAAATGTTCACCTAAAGCACAATTAAAGAAATATAGTAAAAAAAAAGAAAAGAAAACAAATGGCTAATGCTGTCAGCTGCTAGCTGAAAGGGGGGAAGTTCCAGTTCACCCACAGGCACCTTGGAAGAAAGGCCTGGTGATCTACCCCTGAGAAATCAGCTGTTGAAAACCCTATGTAACACACACAGAGTCACCATGAGTCGGAATCAACTTGACAGCAACAGGATGGTATTTGTGGAGCATCTACCAGTGATTTCACTGGGCTCATGCATGAGGCCTCATGTAATCAATTCAGTGACTCTGTAGAAGTAGGTATGTATTTACAGTTTTTGTGATGAGCTTGAAGGCTCATGTAAGTTCAGC
>NW_004448099.1:0-1706 GCF_000243295.1 Trichechus manatus latirostris
GTAAAAGATCTTTACAGAGAAAAGATGAGACACTACTGCAAGAAACTAAAAGAGACCTACATAAGTGGAAAAATATACCTTGCTCATGGATAGGTAGACTCAACATGGTGAAAATGTCAATTCTACCCAAAGCAATCTACAGATACAATGCAATCCCGATCCAAATTCCACCAGAATTTTTTAATGAGATGGAGGAAAAAATCACCAACTTCATGTGGAAGGGGAAGAGCCCCCCAAATAAATAAAGCATTACTCAAAAAGAAGAACAAAGTGGGAGGCCTTACACTACCTGATTTTAGGACCTATTCTACTGCCACGGTAGTTAAGACAGCCTGGTACTGGTATAACAACACATACATAGACCAATGGAACAGAGTTGAGAATCCAGATATAAGCTTATCCACCTATGAGCAGCTAATATTTGACAAAGGCCCAAAGTCCATTAATTGGGGAGAAGACAGTCTCTTTAACAAATGGTGCTGGCATAATTGGATATCTATATGCAAAAAATTGAAACAGACCCAGATCTCACACTATGTACAAAAACTAACTCAAAATGGATCAAAGAGTTAAATATAAAATTGAAAATGATTAAGATCATGGAAGAAAAAATAAGGACAATGCTAGGAGCCCTAATACATGGCATAAACACAATACGAACCGTAAGTAACAATGCAGAAACACAAGAAGAGAGACTAGATAAATGGGAGCTCCTAAAATTCAAACACTTATGTTCATCCAAAGACTTCACCAAAAGAGTAAACAGACAACCTACAGACGGGGAAAAAATTTTTGGTTACGACAAATCCAATCAGCATTTAATCTCTAAAGTCTACAAGATACTGCAAAACCTCAACAGCAAAAAGACAAATGACCCAATTAAAAAGTGGGCAAAGGATATGAACAGGCACTTCACCAAAGAAGATATTCAGGCAGCTAACAGACATATGAAGAAATGCTCACGATCATTAGCCATTAGAGAAATGCAGATGAAAACTACAATGAGATATCATCTCACCCCAACAAGGTTAGCATTAATCCAAAAAACACAAAATAATAAATGCTGGAGAGGTTGTGCAGAGACTGGAACACTTACACACTGTTGTTGGGAATGTAAAATGGTACAACCACTTTGGAAATCAGTCTGGCGCTTCCTTAAAAAGCTAGAAATAGAAGTAGCATACGATCCAGCTATCCTGCTCCTTGGAATACATCCTAGAGAAACAAGAGCCGTCACACGAATAGATATATGGACACCCATGTTCATCGCAGCACTGTTCACAATAGCAAAAAGATGGAAGCAACCTAGGTGCCCATCAACGGGTGAATGGATGAACAAACTATGGTATATCCACACAATGGAATATTACACAACAATAAAGAACAATGATGAAGCTGTGAAACATCATATAACATGGTGGAAGCTGGAACTTATTGTGCTGAGTGAATTTAGTCAGTCACAGAAGGACAAATACTGTATAAGACCACTATTATAAGAACTCAAGAAAAGATTTAAACACAGAAAAAAACATTCTTTGATGGTTACGGGGGTGGGGAGAGAGGGTGAGTGTTATTCACCAACTGGATAGTCGATAAGAATCATCTTAGTTGAACGGAAGGACAGCAACACTATAGGGGAAGCCAGCACAACTGGACTAAACCAAAGCTAAGAAGTTTCCTCAATACGATCAAATACTTTGAGAGAC
>NW_004448100.1:0-1702 GCF_000243295.1 Trichechus manatus latirostris
ACAATTTGACAATATTCACCAAAAACCTTAAAATTATGCATACCCTTTGATCCAGCAATTCTCTTTATAAAAAGTTATTTGATGAAAATGCTTCAACACGTGCACAAATTCTAAGCATTTAGAAATTTCCTGCAATAGTGTTTATAACAGTAAAATGGCAGTAACAATGCAATCATATGTCAATAAATTGATTAAATTAAAAAAAAATGAAATGAACTACATAAAGATCGATATCCTAGGCATTACGGAGCTGAAATGGACTGGTAGTAGCAATTTTGAATCAGATAATCATATTGTTTACTATGCTGGGAATGACAACTTGAAGAAGAATGATGTCATGTGCATCGTCAAAAAGAACATGTCAAGATCTATGCTGAAGTACAATGCTGTCAGTGATAGGATAATATCCATATGCCTACAAGGAAGACCAGTTAAGATGACTATTATTCAAATTTACCTACTGACAACCAAGGCCAAAGATGAAGAAATTGAAGATTTTCACCAATTTCTGCAGTCGGAATGCAGAAGATCAAGATGCATTGATTATTACTGATGATTGGAATGCAAAAGTTGGAAACGAAGAAGGATCAGTAGTTGGAAAATATGGCTTTGGTGACAGAAACCAAACCAGAAATGGCATGATAGAGTTTTGCAAGACCAATGACTTCTTCAATGCAAATCTCTTTTTCCAACAACATAAACAGTGATTATACATGTAGACCTCACCGGATGGAATACACAGGAATCAAATCAACTACAACCATGGAAAGAGGCAATGGAGAAGCTCAATATCATCAGTCAGAACAAGGCCAGGGGCTAACTGCAGAACAGACCATCAATTGCTCATATGCAAGTTCAAGTTGAAGCTGAGGAAAATTCAAGCAAATCCATGAGAGCCAAAATATGACTTTAAGTATATGTCCCCTGAATTTTGAGGCATTGAACACTAATGACTGAAGACCAGAGGAGTTGTGGATTGACATCAAGGACATCATACATGAAGAAAGAGGTCATTAAAAAGAGAGGAAAGAAAGAAAAGACCAAAATGGATACCAGAAGAGACTCTGAAATTGGTGTTGAATGTAAAGTAGTTAAAGCGAATGGAAGAAATGATGAATGTAAAAGGGCAGCTGAAGAAGACAAAGTATTATAATAAAATGTACAAAGACTTGGAGTTAGAAAATCAAAAGGGAAGAACACCTTAGATATTTCTCAAGCTGAAAGAACTGAAGAAAAAATTAAAGCCTAGAGTTGCAGCATTGAAAGATTTTATGGAGAAAACATTAAATGGTGCAGAAAGCATCAAAAGAAGATGGAAAGAATACACAGAGTCACCGTACCATATAGATTTGTTGTAGTCTAACCACTTCAGGAGGTAGTATATGATCAAGAAATCATGGTACTGAAAGAAGAAGTCTAAGCTACACTGAAGGCACTGATGAAAAACAAGACTCAGGAATTGACGAAATACCATCTTAGTTATTTCAACCAATGGATGCAGCACTGGAGGTGCTCACTCATCTATGCCAATAAATTTGGAATACAGCTACCTGGCTAACCAACTGGAAGAGGTCCATATTTGCGCCCATTCTAAATAAAGGTGATCCAACAGAATGTGGAAATTATCAAACAGTATCATTAATATCATATGCAAGTAAAATTTTGCTGAAGAACATTTAAAAATTGTTGCAACAGTGCCTTG
>NW_004448101.1:0-1678 GCF_000243295.1 Trichechus manatus latirostris
TTGTTGCCACTCGCCAGATTGACAGAATAAAAAAGAAAAACTCAAGTCATCACTTCAATAGATGCAGAAAAAAATATTTAATAAATACTATCATTCAAAAAACACTTGAAAAGTGTTTTATTTTCCATAGGAAGAACTTGTGGGTCATCTTTTATGTATGCTCCTCTGTAATTACCTTCTATCCCTGTTTGTCTTCACATGAGGTTCAAATCCCCCAAGAGAAAATCTGATTTGCTTTATTTTGGTTATGTCCACACTCCTCTCACCAGGGTGGGATAGTTACTCTGGTTCCTGTGATTTGGAAGGAGGATATAAGTGAGAAATTTTTATGCATAAAACAGCATAGGCAGACAGGAACCAGATCACAAATGATTTATTACACCATGTAAGTAAAATGGATTTAACTCTAGAAAAATGAGAAATCATTGAAACATTTAAAGCAGGAATGGGCATGAGCTAATGTTTGTGTAGTTAAGAAAGAACACTGTAACAGCCATGAAGGGATTGGACATGAGGGGAGAGAAACTTTATCACAGAGATTTACTGTAATAACAATTGAGAAATGATGAAGATCTGAACTAATTGCAATGGAACAGAGACATAGGAATGGATAGATTTAACTGCAATTTGTAAGGTACTATCCAAAAGACATATTTAACTGGGTATTCAGAAGTGTGGTGAGGGAGAATGAGGAGTCAATGTTAGAGAGTGAGTGTAATTATCAATAGAGGAGATACAAGAGAAGGATTGCTGGATGGAAAAAGATGAAGGTAATGAATCCATTTGCTCTATTTTGACTTTGAGATGCCTTTTGAACATCCTGCCGGAGATGTCTCGTAGACATCTGGTTAGATAAGTCTGTTCTGAATTTAGGTATAAACTAGCAGAAAGTGATGAGCAACTGCTTAATCTATACCTTTAATCTGGAATTCCTTTCCCCAGTCCTTTTCTCCTTGACTACACGTATTCCTTCTTGAGGGATCTATTCACTTCTGAGAAGCTTTACTTGACAGGTGCCCCCACCTCATAAGAGACAAAGGAGCATCTCTATTCCTCTGTACTGTACTCTTCCTTAGTACATCCATAGCCATCCGTATTGAACCCTAACATTAGAACCTAGAAAAATGATTTTATACATCTAGAGTGTAAGCTTTTTAAGGGCAAAGATTCAGTGTATCTCCTCCAAAACTGTATCTCTAAGGCTTAGCACTCTCCTAAGTAGATGTTGAGTACACAATACATATTTGATGAACTAAAGAATGAAACAATGAATGAATGAATAGATGAACAAAAGCAGAGAATCTGTATTCAACATTATTCCTGGTACATACCAGATATTCAATAAATATTTTTAATCAATGAAGGATCAAAGAACTGCAAAATTTTTAATACTCCATAATAAATTCATAAATATGAGAGCTGCATGCATCGGGGTTTTTTTATTATAATTTCCAACATTACTTTTCTGTTTCTAGAAACACTATACATTTATATTTTATCTGGAAGAAGACATTGAGATTTTTATATCATATTTAACTAGTATGTGTCATATCAAGAATGTGTTTTATCAAAGTAGAGTAAGGATATTGTTGATGTGTTGTGAGATTGTTAACCATTGTCATAGGGCAACATTTGTAGTAACTGTTAAATGGGAGACTATTTTGTCCTGTAAGCCTTC
>NW_004448102.1:0-1663 GCF_000243295.1 Trichechus manatus latirostris
CTTTGCCCCAGTGCAGTGAGCCCCTCTGGAAAGTATCTCCAGTGACTTGCAGGTTGCCAGATTTCTCAGTCCCCATCTTACTGAGTCCCTTTGCTTCATTTCTAAATGTTGATTATAATGCTCTCTCTTCATCTCCTTTTTGAGGTCTTCTGTCCTCCTCTGCCCACACCTAAAATACAGTTTCTTAGGATTTTGTTTCTGGCCAATTGCTCTGCTTTCTGTTGACTTGGTGTGTCATTTCACTTGTCATCCTGGCTTCAACTCCCCAACTTCACGTTGCTAAGCAAGATCCTGAGCCATGATCCTGTCCTTCCGGCTCCACTCTCCACTTGGATCTCTCTTGAGCACTTCAGCTTCAGCACGGCCTTTTTGCTTCCCAAGTCAGATCCTCCATTATTCACTACCTCAGTCAATGGATTGGCCACAGCAGCAAAAAACCTGGAGTCATATAAACAAGCCCTTTTCCTTCTCCAGCACCCAATAATCACATTTCAATTATTTTTCCTCCTGGATATTTCTCAAATCTGTTCTCTCCCTGTGCCCTACTTCAGGCCCTCTGCTCCTTTTTCCTCGATAATTATCTGTATTTATATTCTTCCCTGTGCCTGAAATGCTTCGCTCACTTGTGGTGGTGGTTGTTGTTACATGGCTAGTGAGTGCTTATTCCTTCTTTTTTTTTTTTTTTTAATTTTTGAAATAATATCTTGTGTTTTTGGTAAAACTTTACACAGGAAATTGGGTTACCATTTAACAGTTTCTGTACAAATTGTTCAGTGACAGTAGTTATATTTTTCACAGTGTGTCATCATTCTCTTTAATTGTGTTCTGGTTGTTCCATCTCCATTACTCTAGTTTCCCTGCTCCCTTATCTTCTCATCTTTGCTTTAGAGTAAATGTTGACCTTATGGTCTCCTTTAAGACTCGTCTCAGACTTGATTGTGCCTTTACTTCTGTGTTTATATGTGACTTTCTGAACACTCTGTACATACTATGTATATGTCTTCCCCCACTAGGCTATGAGTTTTTTACTATTCCCTAGTTATATTCATCTTTGTATTCCCAGAGCCTGTAACAGTACCTAAAACTTATTAAAATGTCATTAGTAAATGTTTGTTGAACTAAATCAAACTTACTTTCTAGAGTGATCAGAACACATGAAAAGCATTGGAAAGAGGGGTGCTTCGGAGGAAAATATAAGCAGTTATCCAAAGCATCCTATTTCTGCAGCTATTACAGGAATACTGGATACTAACAAGTAGACTTTATTCTGCCTCACATTTTTGCCTTTTCACGCACAGCATATGTGCCCCATTCTCTGAGCAAATCTGCCCTGTCTCTCCTCTTAGCCTAGCTAACTTCTACGTATTCTGTTGGATTCAGCTCAAGTACCCACCTCAGGATGGGTTAGATGCCTTTCATCCATGCTGGTGGCTCTAGCATGGCACTTATCAGATGGTATTATGGTTGTCTGTTTCCTGCTTCCTTGTCTGTCTTCCCCAGTAAACTGAGCTCATTCAGGACAGAGACCAAATCTCGCTCCTCTTTTGCTCAGCGTGTGTGACATACCTGTCTATACTTATGCAGTGTTTGATGACTAACAAAGGATACACTAGAAAAGCAGATTTGAGAGTACACTGTTATTGAACTCTCTAGGGTATACTTC
>NW_004448103.1:0-1658 GCF_000243295.1 Trichechus manatus latirostris
CACACTCCTCCTTTCCACCCCTGATTCCCCACGTCCATTCAACCAGCTCCTAACCCCCTCTGCCTTCCCATTTCACCTCTGGACAGAAGCTGCCTGTTGAGTCGCTTGTATCTACTTGAGCTAAGAGGCACCCTCCTCACGAGTATCACTTTATATCCCACCCCCCAGTCCAATCCCTGTCTCAAGAGTTGGCCTCAGAAATTGTTTTAGTTCTGGGCTGATAGAGAATCCAGGGGCTATGCTTTCTGGGGTACCGCCAGTCTCAGTCAGCCCATTAAGTCTGGTCTTCTTACTAGAATTTGAGTTCTGCACCTGACCTTTCTCTTGCCCCATCCAGGACTCTCTGTTGTGTTCCCTGTCAGGGCAGTCATTGGTGGTAGCCAGGCACCCTCTAGTTCTTCTCGTCTCAGGCTGATGAAGTCTCTGGCTCATGTGGCCCTTTCTGTCTCTTGGGCTACTGCTTTCCTTGTGTCTTTGGTGCTCTTCATTCTCCTTTACTCCAGGTGGTTGGAACGAACTGATGCATCTTAGATGGCCGCTTGCAAGCTTTTAAGACCCCAGACACCGCTCACCAAAGTAGGATGCAGAGCATTCTCTTAATAAGCTTTGTTATGCCAGTTGACCTAGATGTCCCCTGAAAGCATGGTCCCCAGACCCCTACCCCTTCTACTGTGTCTCTCAAAGTGTTTGATTGTGTTCAGAAAACTTCTTAGCTTTGGTTTAGTCCAGCTGTGATGACTTCCCCTGTAGTGTGTGCTGTCCTTCCCTTCACCTAAGATAATTCTTATCTACTATCTAGTTAGTGAATAACCCTCACCCTCTATCCCCACCCTTGTAACCATCAAAGAATGTTGTCTTCTGTGTTTAAACCTTTTCTTGAGTTCTTACAATCGTGGTCTTATAGGATATTTGTCCTTCTGTGACTGACTAAATTCACCAGCATACTGAGTTCCAGCTTCCGCCATCTTATGTTTCATGGCTTCATCATTGTTCTTTATCGTTGTGTAGTATTCCATTGTGTGGATATACCATAATTTGTTTATCCATTCATCTGTTGGTGGGCACCTAGGTTGTTTCCATCTTTTTGCTATTGTGAACGGTGCTGCAGTGAACATGGGTGTGCATATATCTATTCGTGTGACAGCTCTTATTTCTCTAGGATATATTCCATGGAGTGGGATTGGTGGATCATATGGTACTTCTATTTCTAGCTTTTTAAGGAAGCGCCAAATCGATTTCAAAAGTGGTTGTACCATTTTACATTCCCACCAACAGTGTATAAGTGTTCCAGTCTCTTCACAACCTCTCCAGCATTTAGTTTTTGTGTTTCCTGGATTAATGCTAGCCTTGTTGGGGTGAGATGATATCTCATGGTAGTTTTGATCTGCATTTCTCTAACAGCTGATGATTGTCAGCATTTCTTTATGTGTCTGTTAGCTGCCTGAATATGTTCTTTGGTTAAGTGCCTGTTCATATCCTTTGCCCATTTTTTAATTGTGTTATTTGTCTTCTTGTTGTTGAAGTTTTGCAGTATCTTGTAGATTTTAGAGATTAAACGCTGATCGGATTTGTTGTAGCCAAAAAATTTTTCCCAGTGTGTAGGTTGTCTTTTTACTCTTTTGGTGAAGTCTTTTGATTTTTAGGAGCTCCCATTTATC
>NW_004448104.1:0-1647 GCF_000243295.1 Trichechus manatus latirostris
AAGGAGTCTGTTTACTTTTCTTGTGTGGATACAGGTCAGGTGTCCAGGTAGTTGGTCACCAAGTATGTGCTGCAGGCTCTCACATGCAGTCCTAGACAGGCAGGGGTGATGGGAGTAGGTACAGGTATCTGGCTGTAGTAGAGGGTCATCTGCTGAGCAAGGCAGGGGGCTGACGGCTGTCCGACTGTCTGGGAGGAAAGCATGTCCCTGTTCCCTAGAGTACATAGGTGGGTGGGTTTTGCAGCTGGACTATGTGCACCCAATCTGTTGGCTGTAAGGACTGGGAGGCACCACTTATTCTTGGACCCCTGTCACAGGTGGCTAGGTGGTATGGGTGGAGCTGCCAGTCCTCAGGCCCCTGATGTGGGTAGGTGACGACCCTGCTTAATGGGCAGAGTGGTGTCAAATGTCATGAATCTGCCACTCCCCCTTATAGCTTATACAGTTCAAAAGAAGCCTCAGGTATGTACCCTGTTGTACTGTGTGAATGAGGGCCTACTCTGTTGAAATGGGCCCACACAGGTCTATGCATGGGTGAAAGACATTCCAAGTCCATGGACCCCTTATGCGTGTGCCTAGGCAAAAGAGCTGTGCCTGCCCTGAGTTCCTGGCTTAGGGGAGCTGGCAGATTGTTTTTTCCCTATTTGTTAACTTGTTCCCTCTCCAAGGCCAGGAGAATGGCTCAGGGTGTGTGACAGGTGCTACTTCAGGCCCAGGGGAAGCAGCAATCACTGAAGCTGGCTGTGACAAGTGCAGAGTGCAGAGGGAGCAGATAAATGAAAGAGGGTTTCTTCCCAAACGGGGTTTTTTTTCATCTGCACAGTACGTTAGACACATGTACTTATCTTTTGCCGATTGAGCACCACTTTTCCTGGTTCTGGAAGTTTGACTGGACTCTCTGCTGCTCGGTCTCTCTCGATGTGGAAAACACGTCCCAAACACCACTGCCTGCCTCACCGCGCATGCCAGCCGATCCAGCCTGCAGGGTGCTGGCTCCTGCAACTCCTCACTACTTCTGAACCATCTCTCCCCCTCAGTCCCATTCCTGAACTTTACCTTTGATTTTCAGGTCTCCTAGATTGTCATATATAATCAATTCACTTCTTTTTTCAAGTCTTTGCTGTAAGAGGGACCACTGGAAGTGTCTGACTACTCTGCCATCTTGGCCTCGCCTCTGGGTGTTATTTTTTTAATTAATATTTTATTGTGTTTAAGGTGAAAGTTTCACAGCAAATTAGGTTCCGATTTAACAATATCTACCAAATTATTCAGTGATATTGGTTACATTTTTCACAATGTGTCATCATTCTCATTCATTCCGTTCTGGTTGTACCACTTCTAGTACTCTAGGTTCCCTGCCCCCTTACCTTCTCATCTTTGTTTTAGAGTAATTTTTGACCATTTGGTCTTCTATAGATGACTTTTCTTAAAGAAGATCGTTACTCACAGGTAATATTCTTTACTTTATGAGCCAATCTGTTATTTAGCTGAAGGTTTCCTATGGTATAATTCTGGTTTAAGATTTAAAGATTATCTCAGGGCAATAGTCTCAGGGAGTCCTCTAGTCTCAACTGGTGCAATACATCTGGACTTTTTAAGAATTTGAATTCTGTTCCATATTTCTCTCTGGTTCTATCAGGATCCATC
>NW_004448105.1:0-1664 GCF_000243295.1 Trichechus manatus latirostris
GGTCAGGTGCACCTTAGTCTTCAAGGTGACCTCTTTGCTTTTCAACACTTTAAAGAGGTCTTTTGCAGCAGATTTGCCCAATGCAATGTATCTTTTGATTTCTTGACTGCTGCTTCCATGGGTGTTGATTATGGATCCAAGTAATATGAAATCTTTGACAACGTCAATCTTTTCTCCATATTTATCATGATGTTGCTTATTGGTCCAGTTGTGAGGATTTTTGTTTTCTTTATGTTGAGGTGTAATCCATGCTGAAGGCTGTGGTCTTTGATCTTCATCAGTAAATGCTTCAAGTCCCCTTCTCTTTCAGCAAGCAAGGTTGTGTCATCTGCATATTGCAGGTTGTTAATGAGTCGTCCTCCAATCCTGATGCCCCATTCTTCTTCATATAGTCCAGGAGAGTAATAGCTAATAATAATGTTAACCTTTATTAAACAATTAGTGTGCAGCAGGAACTGTTCTAGGTTAAATATTAATTCTTTAATTTTCATAACAACCTTTGAAGGAGTTATTATTACAATCCCCATTTTACAGATGAGGAACCTAGGATACAGAGAATTAAAAATACTAGCTTGGGGTTAAAGAACTAGTAAGTGGCACCATTGAGATTCCAGTCCAGTGGGTGACTTCAGAGCCCAAGCTTTTAACTATTGTCCTATGTGATCACTTCCCCCCACTCCCTTAACTCTGCTATGTTTTTCCCTAGGACACTGGAAGATTTAGTGGAAAAGTAGGGGAGACAACAAAAAAAGGGAAGACTGTCATTTGCCAACTCACATCCCTCCCCCTACTCCCTCCACAGAATATTCTTCATCTGGAATCTGGCAGTTGAATCATTCAAAGATGAGTAATAATCACAAACAAAAGGCAAATGAAGCTGGGCGGAGGGCTGTGGGGACCATGGTCTCGGGGAACATCTAGCTCAATTGGCATAACACAGTTTATAAAGACAGTGTTGTACATTCTACCTTGGTGAGTATCATCTGGGGTCTTAAAAGCCTGTAAGCGGCCATCTAAGATACTCCACTGGTCTCATCCCTTCAGGAGCAAGGGAGAATGAAGAGAACAGGATACAAGGAAAATATTAGTCTGAAGGACTAATGTACCACAGCTATCAAGGCCTCCACTGATTGAGTCCAGTACAGCTAGATGGTGCCCGGCTACCGCCACTGACTGCTCTGACCAGGATCACAACAGAGGGTTCTGGACAGAGCTGGAGAAGGTTGTAGAACATAATTCTAACTCGCAAAAAAAGGACCAGATTTACTGGCCTAAAGGAAACTGGAGAAACCCCGAGAGTATGGCCCCCAGACACCCTTTTAGCTCAGTGGTGAAGTCACTTCCGAGGTTTACCTTTCAGCCAGGGAGTGGACAGCCCCATTAAACCAAATGGAACTAATGAGGTACAGCAGTCCAGGGACAAGGACTAGAAGGCAGAAGGGGACAAGAAAGCTGGTGATAGGGAACCTAAGGTTGACTAAGGATAGTGTTGATGTGTTGTGAGGTTGTTAACCATTGTCATAGGGCAACACGTGTACTAACTGTTCAATGAGAAACTATTTTGTTCTGTAAACCTTCAACTAAAGTGAGAATAGCAGCACAACTGGAAGAGCGTAGTCGATGTCACTGAACTGTGCAAGTAGAAATTTTTGAAATGGTGTATC
>NW_004448106.1:0-1695 GCF_000243295.1 Trichechus manatus latirostris
CCAGGTAGTGTTTCCTTCTATTGTACATAGGGTCCCTGTGAGTCGGAACCAACTTGATGACTCTTAACAGCAACAACAAGTTCATTCTATAATAATTTTTCAGAAAGTCTAGCATTCAACAAATCATTTATTGTACCTGTTTATTTTATTTGGTTAACACAGTTTATTACAGGCCCTAGGCAGTAGTTTGTCAAAGAAGTAAAAACTGGAATTGATGCATTTTTCAGAACTACTAAATTGTCTATAGGACTAGAATTGTTTGAGGAATATATGGAATAGAATATAGTATACATGATGACGATGATATATATATCTATAAATGCCTATATATGTAAAGATATATATAATAAGATATATAGCTTTATATATGTGGGTGTGTGTATGTGTATAATTTTCCTTAATCAATTGTTAAAATAGTTCAATTAATTCTGGAAAAAAAGACTCCAGTAACTACATAGTTGTATAGCAGGTAAAATGTTAATTCAAAATTTGGTCATTACTTATAAGATTTATTTTCTATGAGATACAAAGATGCTCTTGATAGTAACTAAACTGGACCAGGGAGTATAGACTTGAGAAATTCATGTTGTGGGTTATGTGACCTAATCTAAAACTCTATAACTGCAGGACTCCAAGATGTTTTAAAGGACTGTGGAATACTCAAAATGAAATTTTACACTTTATTATAATTTAGAGAAAAACAAACACGAATGTGAACCATACAACTTTAAGGGACCAAGGTAAAACTGAAAACTCCAGAAAGCTTTAGTCACGTTTGTGTTATTTATTACTGAGACTCATGTCACCTACCTTCAGAGTTTACAAGGCCCTGAGTCCAGGCTTCTTGGTGGAAGAAATTTAAACTTAAACATGTTCTAGTCAACTTTTCTAGTTTGGGAAGACTTCATGCTGGAGCTAGGCTTCCCGTCCAGTTTTTTAAAGAAAAGAAGCGTCAGTGGGGATAAAATGAGATAGTGTGTGCACAAGAACCTCTTCTGTATTCTTTTTTATCATGTAGCTCCTGTAAAGTATGGGTTCATGGGACTGACAAGTTCATAGACCATACAAGGCAGAGAACATGTGGAGAAAAAGGGGATGAAATGCTTTTCAGAAGAATTTAAAATAATAGTCCTTGAAAGCAAGAAATAAGGGTTATAAAGAAGACAGAAAGCAAATATACATTTCAGAGGAACTGAACTATGCACTGTTGTGAAAACTTAATAAAGATATTAGGGAAGTTTGCAAGGAACTTAAGGGTGAGAAACAGCAGCTGTGGAAGATGTCAAAGGACAGATTTGGCCAAGAATTCTTTTCTAATAGAAATATTAGTTGTGTTCAAATCAACACAATAAAGACCTATCTATCTAAACTATTTCAAAGAGAAAGCATGCCATTATATACCTCATTAGAGGTACTTTATTGTGGTTCAGGCAAGAGTCCTAGAGTTTGCATAGCACAGTCACTAGAAGGGACCCACGCAGTTCTGATTGTTGGGTGCCAGCATGGTCTGTTTGCTGCTATCACTGTCCAGCAGTCAGAAGTTATGCCACATTGCTTAAAGGCCTTAGAGTACTTCTTTTGCCTACTGAGCTTACAATCACTCCATTTCAGCAAGTCTATCAACTGCTTCGCCACCCTGCTGTTATCCATCTTCCACACATGTCCAGCCCAGTAAATCTGAATTTCAGTGAGCTT
>NW_004448107.1:0-1648 GCF_000243295.1 Trichechus manatus latirostris
CCCTATCAGCTAATGCAGCATGGACCCGCCATCTTGGACTCCTATCAGAGACCAGCAAATAGGGGATATGAGAAAGCAGGTTCACGGAGCTTCCAGCAGGAGACAGAACAACCGGTAATTGGTGATAAACACTTTCCCACCCCTAACCCTTCTTCGCCCCTACTCAGTCTCCTCTGCTTCCTGTGGCCACAGTCTCTTGGCCAGAAAGCACCGGCTGCTTGGATTCCACCCACCCGCACTGACCGACCCCCTGAGTGCCATTTGTTGGCTGCTGGCTTTGCTTTTTTCCGTTTATTTTGATTTCTTCCTTACCTCTCACCACCTCCCCACCTATCGCTCAAATACCTGGCTCCGTGTGCCATCTTTGCTTCTTCGTAATGGGCTGCGGGGCTCCGTTCGAGTGTGGGTCTGCTTCCCGGTCTGGGCTGACACTTTGGTGGGATCCTGGGGATTTTCTTTGTTTGTTTTGAATTGCTTGTTTGTTTTCTTTTCCTTTTCTCAAGTTGGGAGCCCATTCTGAATGAGCAGTGCTACGCAGCTTGCAACCCACCCCCTCAGCTTGCACAGACGCACCGAGGGATCCCTAAGGGCATCTTTTTATCGTGTTTTTTTTCTTTTTTTTTTTTGGTTTTTGGGGGCTTTTCTTGTTCTTTTTTTTAAATTTGTTTTGTTTTCTTTTCCCTCTTTTTTTTCTTTTTGTCTTTCTTCAGTACTCAGTTTCTCATCTCTCTATATCTTCCTTCTCTTCCTGTCCCCTGAATACCTGGTGCTGAATACCTCTACGCCTTCTAGCCAGGCAGTACTGCAATATCTGGGAACAACTTCCCCAGACCTCGTAGCCACACTGGTGGGATCCCTGAGAGCTTTGCTGTTCTTTTTTCTTTCTAATTTTTATTTATTCATTCTTTTCTTTTTTCTTCTTCTTCTTCTTTCCCTTTTGGTTTTTCTCCATTTCATAGTCTCTCATCTCTCCACTCCAATGGCAAGCTCCCCTAGCACGCTTTTTTGTTTGTATGTTTTTGGCTCCTGTTCCACTCTCCTCTCCCATATCCATCTTAGCTCCACACATCACAATCTCCCCTCAATCCTGCCTACCTTCACCATGCGCTTAACATCACACCACCTAGCAGCACAGGCACAGCCTACTGGAACCTGCCCTGCACTGATTACTGACCAACCCTGGTGGCTGCAGTAAGTGCCACAAACAACCCATCCCAGCAACTCCTCTTCAGCTAGACCTGCCCTGCTTTACCATATCTGAGTGACTGGCCCTGCCCATTGGAGAAGGAGGCAAAAAGTACTGAGCCCACAGATGAGCAAACAACAAAGAACACACAACCTGCCTACTCAGACATAGCCAAATAAAAAAAAAGGGCAAAACAAATCTACAATCAATAAAAGAGAAAAATAACTACTGAATGCCCCAAAGACAGCAGACAATATCAAAACATTTACAAAACCAAGACAGGATGGTCCCAGTAGGCGTCCAAAATAAAACACCAGATGACTTTCCAGTAGAAGAAAAGGCAATAGAACTACATGATAGGGAATTCAAATCTCTAATACTCAGAATTATCCAAGAGTTGAAGCAAAAAGCAGACAAAAATGAGGAAAAAATAGACAAATTCATGGAAAAGGCAGACAAATT
>NW_004448108.1:0-1693 GCF_000243295.1 Trichechus manatus latirostris
AGATGCCTATCAACAGATGAATGGATAAACAAACTACGGTACATCCACACAATGGAATACTACAGAACAATAAAGAACGATGATGAATCTGTGAAACGTCTCACAACAAGGATGAATCTGGAGGACATTATACTGAGTGAAATATGTCAATCACAAAAGGACAAACACTGTATGAGACTACTGTTATAAAAACTCGCGAAAAGGTTTACAGTTAGAAAGAAACAACCTTTGATAGTTTCTAGGGAGAGGAGGGATGGGGAGGGAAAAACACTAACTAGACAATAGATAAGTGGTAACTGGTGAAGGATAAGACAGTAGACAATACTGGGGAAGTCAGCACAACTTGACCAAGGCAAGGTCACTGAAGCTTCATAGACACATCCAAACTCCCTGAGGGACCAAATTACTGGGCTGAGGGCTGGGGACCATGGTCTCAGGGGACATCTAGTTCAATCGGCATAACATAGTTTATGAAGAAAATGTTCTACATTCTACTTTGGTGAGTAGTGTCTGGGGTCTTAAAGGCCTGTGAGCAGCCATCTAAGATACTCCACTGGTCTCAGCCCTTTGGGAGCAAGGGAGAATTAAGAAAACCAAACACACAAGGGAAAGTTGTGGACCACAAGTATCACAGCCTCCACCAGTCTGAGTCCAACACAACTAGATGGTGCCTGGCTACCACCACCAACTGGTCTGACAGGGATCACAATAGAGGGCCCTAGACAGAGCTGGAAAAAATGTAGAACAAAATTCTAACTCACAAAAATCTATCAGACTTACTGGTCTGAAAGAGACCAGAGAAACTCCGAGAGTATGGCCCCCGGACACCCTTATAGCTCAGTAATGAAGTCACTCCTGAGTTTCACCCTTCACCAAAGATTAGACAGGGCCATAAAACAAAAGAAGACTATATGGGCACACCAGCCCAGGGACAAGGATGAGAAGGCAGGAGGCAACAGGAAAGCTGGTAATGGGGAATTCAAAGTCTAGAAGGGGAGAGTGTTGACATGTCGTGGGATTGGCAACCAATGTCACAAAACAATATGTGTATTAACTATTTTAATGAGAAACTAATTTTCTCTGTAAACCTTCATCTAAAGTACAATTTAAAAAAAAGTTAAACATAGAGTCACCACATGACCCAGCAATTCTACTCCTAGATATATATCCAAGAGAATTGAAAATATATGTGCATATAAAAACTTGTCCATGAATTTTCATAGCAGCATTATTTTTTTTTTTTGTAATTAAATGACGTTTACATTTTAAGTTAGTCTCCCATAGAGAAATTTTTTTTTACATACATTGTTATAGACCCCAACCGCTCACCCCATTCTGTGACAGCACACTTCTCTCCTCCGCCCCTGATTCCCCATGAACATTCAACCAGCTCCTAACTCTCTCTGCCTTCCCATCTCACCTCCGGACAGAAGCTGCCGGTTTAGTCTCTTGTATCTATTTGAGCTAAGAGGCGCACTCCTCACGAGTATCGCTTTTTGTCCCACAGTCCAGTCCAATCCCTGTCTGAAGAGTTGGCCTCGGAAATTGTTTTAGTTCTGGGCTGATAGAGAGTCCAGGGGCCATGCTTTCCGGGGCATCTCCAGTCTCAGACCATTAAGTCTGGTCTTCTTACTAGAACTTGAGTTCTGCATCCCAACATTCTACTGCTCCATCCGGGACCCTCTGTTGTGTT
>NW_004448109.1:0-1693 GCF_000243295.1 Trichechus manatus latirostris
GTCTCTATAATGCCTGGACACTGACTTTTAAAAACTTCAAATTCTATAGTGATACAGATATATCTAACATAGGGTGAGGATACATACCCTCTCCTTGCTTTGTTGGCACAGATATATTCCCTAAGTGAAGTAATGCATTAAGTCCTCACATGAATTCCTTAATTATCTTTCCACACTGTTTCCCAGCCATGGTGCTAGCCTTCTTGAATAGAACTCCTTCTAATGCCCCTGTTTCAATTTTCTAGCAATTTTCCTCATTACATTGAGCTGTTTTGGCTTGGGCTCTATGCTCAAAGTCTAGTCCCTAAGGTCCCCAGTTCTTGCTTAGCCTGCTGAGACCAGAGCTGACTAAGGTTCCACATACGTTATTTTCATTAAATTCCTGTGGCATGAGTGGTCCCTCCACAAAAAGTTCTGAAAAACTAAGCCAAACAAAGAAAACGGCAATCCTGAAACCCTAGGCATTAAATGAAGAGATAAAGAACTCAACCAAGCACCGGATGGAATAAGAAACTGACAGAGAACAGAGTGTGAGGAGAGATACATGCAGAGGTCTCCTATCAGCTAATGCAGTACGAATCCGCCATCTTGGACTCCTATCAGAGATCAGAAAACAGGGGGTACGAGAAAGCAGCTTCACGGAGCTTCCATCAGGAGACAGAACAACCCGTAACCAGCGATGTATGCTTTCCCACCCCTCACACTTCTTCACCCCTACTCAGCCTCCTCTGCTTCCTGTGGCCAGCACCACCTTCCCCCCGGTGTTGCTTGGATTCCACTCACCTACACTGGCTGGCTCTCTAAGTGCCATCTGTTGGCTGCTGGTGTTGCTTTTTCCCACTCTTTAGATTTCTTCCTTACCTCCCACCACCTCCCCCTTCTTTCTTGCAACTACCTGCCTCCATGCGCCATCTTTGCTTCTTCCTGAAAGGCTGTGAAACGTCACTCAAATGTTAGACTGCTTCCCAGCCCATGCTGCCACGCTGGTGGGATCCTCGGGCTATATTTGTCTGTTTGTTTGTATTAAATTGTTTGTTTGTTTTCTTTTCCTTTTCTCTAATTGGGAGCCTGTTCTAGCCGGGCAGTACTTGGCAATTATCCCTTCAGTTTGCAGAGGGATCCCTTAGGGTATTCCTTTTTTCTTGTTATATTTTGAGGGTTTTCTTTTTTTTTCTGTTTTTTTAGGGGGAGTTTCTTTTTTTTTTATTTGTTTGTTTTGTTTTCTTTTCCCTCTTTTCACCTTTTTGTCTTTCTTCATTAATCAGTCTAACATCTCTCTATACTTTCCTTCTCTTCGTGTCTCCTGAATAACTGGCACTGAGTGACACCTCTTTGCCTTCTAGCCAGGCTGTAGTTCATGGCCTGGGAGCAATTTCCCCAGACCTCATAGTCACACCAGTGGGATCCCTGGGAGCTTTGCTTTTCTCTCTAATTTTTATTTATTCATTTTTTCTTTTCTTTTTTTTCTCTTTCTTCTGTGTTTTGTTTTTCTCCATTTCATAATCTTTCATCTCTCCACTCCAACGGTAAGCTCCCCTAGCACTCTTTTTTCTTTCTTTATATGTTTTTGGCTCCTATTCTTCTTTCCTCTCTCACATACCCATCTTAGCTCCACACATCACAATCTCCCCCTCCATCCTGCCTACCTGCACCGTGCATTTAACATCACACCACCAAGCAGCCCAGGCACAAC
>NW_004448110.1:0-1676 GCF_000243295.1 Trichechus manatus latirostris
GATAAACAGAAATTAAGGGAATATGTAAAAACCAAACCAAACTTACAAGAATTATTAAAGGGAGTCATACAGTTAGAGAACCAACGACATCAGACAACAACTTAAATCTAGGACACAGGACGGCATCAGCCAGATACCAACAAAGGTAATGAACTCTCAAGGATAAAACAAAACTAAATAAATTACAACAGGGAACCAGAGAGGTCAATCTGTAAATGATAACAACATCAGAACAATAAAAAAGGTAATAAACAGTGTAGGTATAGAACTTTCAAATGGAGAGGAAGTCAAAGCGGAGTCAAGAGGAAGTCAAGAGGAAATGAAGTAATAAAAGACTAGTTTAAACTTAGGAATATGGGGTAAACTTCAAAGTAATCACAAAGAAAGTTAAGAAACCTACTGATCAAAATAAAGAAGAAAAATATAAGGCCTAAGTAAACACAAAATTACAAAAATGAAAAAAACAAATCCACAAACAAAAGGAATTCAGCACAGGATAGTAAAAGGAAGAAAGAAATCATCAGCACAAAAAAAAAAAAAAAAAAGCACTAAAAATGACAGCACTAAATGCACCCTGAACATAAATGGCTTAAATGCACCCATAAAGAGACAGAGAGTGACAGAATGGATAAAAAAGAAAGACCCATCAATATGCTTTCTACAAGAGATACACCTTAGAAACAAAGACATAAATATATTAAAAATCAAAGGATAGAATAAACTATATCAAGCAAACAGTAACCAAAAAGAGCAGGAGTGGCTATAATAATCTCAGATAAAATAGACTTTAAAACAAAATCCACCATAAAAGAAAAGGAAGTACATTATATAATGATTAAAGGGACAATCCACCATGAGGATATAACCATAATAAATATCTACACATCCAATGACAGGGCTCCAAGATACATAGAACAAACTGAAAAGAGAAATGACAGTTCCACAATAATAGGAGGAAACCTCAACACATCACTCTCAGTAAAGGACAGAACATCTAGAAAGAAATTCAACAAAGATACAGAAGATCTAAAGGCCACAATCAACCAAACTGACCTCATAGACATATACAGAACACTCCAACAAACAGCAGCAAAGTATGCATTGTTTTCCAACACACATGGAAAGTTCTCCAGAGCAGACCACATCTTAGGCCACACACATAGCAACCCTCAACAAAATCCAAAACATTGAGTTAATACAAAACGTCGTCTCTGATCACAATGCCATCAAAGTAGAAATAAATAACGGGAAGAGTAAGGGAAAAAGATCAAATACATGGAAACTAAGTAACACCTTGCTTAAAAACCACTGAGTAATAGAAGAAATCAAAGATGGAAGTAAAAAAATTCCTAAAATCAAATGAGCATGAAAACACATCACACCAAAACCTTTGGGACACAGCAAAGGCAGTACTCAGAGGTCAATTTATAGCAATAGATGCACACATTAAAAGAGAAGAAAGGGACAAAATCAAAACATTAGCTATACAACTCAAACAAATGGAAAGAGAACAGTAAAAAAAAAAAAACAAAAAAAACCCACAGCTACAAGAAGAGAAGGAAACAATAAAGATCAGAGCAGAAATAAATGAAATAGAGAATAGAAAAGCAATAGAAAGAATCAACAAAACAAAAAGGTGGTTCTTTGAAGGATCAACAAAATCGACAAACCACTGG
>NW_004448111.1:0-1692 GCF_000243295.1 Trichechus manatus latirostris
TGAAGTCTCCTACTACTATTGTGGAGCTGTCTATCTCTCTTTTCAGTGCTGTTAGAGTTTGTTTTAGGTATTATGGAGCCCTATCATTGGGTGCATAAATATTTATTATAGTTATGTCCTCCTGGTGTATTGACCCTTTAGTCATTATTAGTGCCCTTCTTTATCCTTTGTGGTGGATTTTACTTTAAAGTCTATTTTGTCAGAGATTAATATTGCCACTCCTTCTCTTTTGTGAGTGTTCTTTCTTGATATATTATTTCCCATCCTTTGAGTTTTAGTTTGTTTGTGTCTTGAAGTCTAAGGTGTGTCTCTTGTGGGCCACTCTCTGTCTCTTTATTGGTGCACTTAGTCCATTTACAGTCAGCATAATTATTGATAACTATGAGTTTAGTGTTGTCATTTTGATGTCTTTGTTTTGTGTGTTGTTCACAGTTTCTTTGTTCTGCTTAATTTTCTGTTCTGAGTTGTTTTTCTGTATTTTTTTTTTTCATCTTTTTCATTGTATTTGATTTTGTGTTTGCTGAGACTTTATATTTTTCTAGTTTTTTATTTTACTTTGTAGGTTGTTAGTTTCCTTTGTGGTTACCTTAATATTTACCCCTATTTTTCTTAGTTTATACCAGTCTTGTATTTCTTTATATCGCCTTGACTTCCCCTCCATACGAAAAATCTGTGTCTGCATTTTTTAAGTCCCTCTTTTTTGTTTTAATGTTGTCCTTTTTTTTACATATTGATATCTCTGTTTCCCTATTTTCAGTGTTTTAGCTCTGATGTATTTTCAACTTCCCTATCTGAGTTGATATCTGGTTGCTCTGTCCTGTGTTCTAGTCTTGCGTTGTTATCTGTTATTGATTTTCTAACCGGAGACTCCCTTTAGTATTTCTTGCAATTTTTATTTGGTTTTTGCAAATTCCCTAAACTTCTGTTTATCTGGAAATGCCCTAATTTCACCATCATATTTGAGAGAGAGTTTTACTGGATATATAATTCTTGGCTGGCAGTTGTTTTCCTTCAAGGCTTTATATATGTCATCCCATTGCCTTCTTGCCTGCATGGTTGCTGCTGAGTAGTTGGAGCTTATTCTAATTAACTCTCCTTTGTAGATCACTTTTCTTTTATCCCCAGCCACTCTTAAAATTCTCTCTTTATCTTTCGTTTTGGCCAGTTTCATTATAATATGTCTTGGTGACTTACTTTTGGGATCTATTTTATGTGGGGTTCGATGAGCATCTTGGATAGATAACTTCTCATCTTTCATGATATCAGGGAAGTTTTCTGTCAACAAATCTGTTTTTTAATACATTTTTATTTTATTTTATTTTTTTATTGTACTTCAGGTGAAGGCTTACAGAACAAATAGTTTCTCATGAAACAGTAGTATACATATTGTTTTATTACATTGATTAACAACCCCACAACATGTCAACCCTCTACTTCTCAACCTTTTAATCTGGTAAAAATACACATAGCCAAAGATACACCATTTCAAAAATTTCTACGTGCACAGTTCAGTGACAATGACTATGCTCTTCCAATTGTGCTGCTATTCTCACTTAAGATGAAGGCTTACAGAAAAAAATGGTTTCTCATTTAACAGTTATTACACATGTTGCCCTATGACAATGGTTAACAATCTCACAACACATCAACAATATCCTTACTCAACCTTGGGTTCCCTATCACCAGCTTCCT
>NW_004448112.1:0-1691 GCF_000243295.1 Trichechus manatus latirostris
CTGCGTGCAGGACATGCGGTCCGGATCCCGGAGATCTCGTAATGAGCTCGGGAGTGTCCGCGTGCAGATCATTCCCAGGCTGATAATTTCCCACACTGATCCATTCCATTCGTCTATTTAGATTAAAAAAGATAGTTTTCAGACTACTTTCAGGAACCTATTGAACATGTACTCATAGGAAGATCATAGCCTTAAATACATATGTCATTAAAAAGGAAAATATAATAAATTACATGAGCATCCAATATAAAAAATAAGAAAAAAAGAGCAACAAAATAAGCCTAATGGAAAAGGAAAGAGATGCTTCATAAAAGGCAGGTATGAATCATTAAGAAAAGGAAAAATAATCCAACTAATAAATAAAAGAGATTGCTCTTTTAAAAATATATCCATGAGTAAGGAAGATCCACTAGTTACATGGTCCTGAAGAAAATGGACAAAGTCCAAGTATACACATTAAGAAATATGAACAAGATACTAACAGATATTGAAAATATTATATAACTAAAAGTGAATACATTCTTTATCTCTAAACAGATATTTTCAAAATCTGGATGAATTGGATGATAAGCTAGGAAAAGATAAATTATTTAACGTGGCCCAGTAGTAACTGAATAACTAAACATTACAAATACCGTGGATGAACTTTTAAAATTTGTCAGAGTTGTCCTTCAAAAGCACTTACCATTTAAAAATAAAATATAATCTATATATCTTTTCCAGCTTTTCTTTCTTTCTTTCCTTTCCTCCCTCCCTCTCAGTCTCTTTCTTTCTTCCTTTTTTTTTCTTCCAGACTGAGAAACTATTTCTATTTCTCCACATTTTGATGTCACTATGATGGTAATGACTTAAAACCCGTGTGACAATGTAATTTATTATACAAACTGGAATGCTTTTAAATGTATAAAGAGGCATTATTCATAATTAAAGCAGGAATACGGGTGAAAACAGGGAGTGTTGATTACCCTACTTAAAAATCCACATAAGGGATAAAATAGTCCCACATTTTTGCACTTTTCCACAATAGAGATAAATGTAATACTGACCTTTCTATTCACATACACAGTTCCAAGTGTGGCATTACTGTTTTAGCTGTCTTGTATTCAGAATACTATTTCAAGTCAATTTAAATGATACTTAAAAAAATTCTTTTGTTTCTTAGTTTTTTTTGTCAGATTTTTACTGAAAGTATACACAATTTTTGCTTTCTACTTAAAATTACCTTTTATTTGATTCAGTCTGTTATGAACGTGAACAGTCTCTTCGATTCCTTATGCTACTAGAAAGAATGTTGTGTTTAAAAATATTGTTACTATCCCTGAAAGTCTATCTTCAAAGTCTATATATACAGAGGTTTAACTGGATCTTAGCTAAAGAGTTACCCTAAAGATTCTGGTTTTAGCCACCACCCCCTTTTTTTTATTAAACTTTACAATTCAAGTTAGTTTCTCATACGAAAATCTATACACACATTGTTATGTGATCCTAGATACTCTCTCTGCACTGTGACAGCACACTCCTCCTTTCCACCCTGGATTTCCTGTGTCCATTCAACCAGATCCTGACCCTCTCTGCCTTCTCATCTTGCTTCTGGACAGGAGTTGCCCATTTAGTCTCATGTATCTACTTGAGCTAAGAAGCACACTCCTCACGAGCATCATTTTATGTCCCATAGTCCAGTCTAATCTTTG
>NW_004448113.1:0-1690 GCF_000243295.1 Trichechus manatus latirostris
AAAACCTAAAGTAAGACAATGGCAGTGAGAACAGATATTAGAGTTATTTAAGGTGTAAAACTAATAGGACTTGGGGCCTGGTTGTGTATGTTTGGAGGGGAGGCGGGAAGAAAGATTGAGGAATGATTTCCAGGTTTCTTCCTTGAGTATTTGATTGATGATGGTGCAACTAACGGAGTAAATATATCCCGAATGAGTTTGATAGAAAGCATAATAAATTTAATTTTTATGTATTAAGTTGTGTGTGTTACCTGTGCATTCCACCCAAACAGAAATATCCAAAAGCAATTTGGTTTATGCAAGCATAAGAAAGAGATCTAGAAGATACATAAAATTTGTGAGCTATCAACTACTTCATATTAGTTCTAGCAACCTGAGTTGGTAAGATCCCCCAGGAAGAAAGTGCAAAATCAGAGAAGGTGGCCAAGAAGAGAATCACGGAAAACGGAGAAATATATAAAGAACAGATAGAGCAGAAGAGCCAATGAGGTTGACTGAAAGGAACGTCTAGGAGATGGAGAAAACGGTACTCTGGAAACTAAAGAGAAGAGACTTTTAAGGAGGAGAAAGTCATCCACATTATCAAATATTGCCAAGTCAAAAGGATACAGATTGTGTATGTGACCATTTAAATTCAGCAACTATGAATTTATTCCCAAGAGTAGATTTAATGGAGTATTGATAAAAGGAGTCATATAACAACAAAGAAAGAAAGGAAGTAAGATAAAGAAATGGAGATACAGAGTTAAGACTATCCTTTCAATAAACATGATAGTGAAGGTAGAGAAATACAGTCGTAATTAGAGGGTGATGAAAGGTCAAGGATTATTTTTAAGCTAGAAGAGATTGTATATATTTATAGGTTAAAGAGAATCGATGAAGTGAGAGATCTGAGAGGAGATAACTCACAGAGTGAGATCACTGAGATGGCTGGAGGTAGGAGGCTCCAGAATAGAGGTATAGAAACATTTCCCCATTGAGATGGTAGGTTGGGGATGGGAGAGGAGAGAAGGTAAAAACGGGAATGATGAAGAAATCCTCCTCCCTGACACTTCTAATTTTTAAGTGACTTGGGAGATAAGGTTAATAGTTGAGAGTGAAGCAGTAGTTGGAGAGCTTGTTCTCAATGAGAAAGAGTTGACAAAGATAATATGGGGAATGGGAATAGAAACACACAGAAAAATTGTCCGATAACCTTGAAGATTAAGCTAAGGCCCAAGACCAGAAAATTATAGTTAGATGCTTGATTTTTTTGTTTGTTTTTGCTCTAGTGGTGCCCAGCAGCTTAGAAGAAATTGTAGAGAAGAGGAGGTACAAAAACTTTGGGTACAAAACTTTTCGTGATAGGTGTAGTTAAAGGACAAGGGGACAAGAAAGATTAAAGTATTAGTGAAATACTCCCATCAGTACATTCTTTTTCCAAAATTTCCCCCAAGTAATATGTTTCTTGGAATATTAATGCTGAAATATTACCTACCTCTTTCTCAGCATATTTGAAATGCTAAGCAAGCTTTCTGACCACAGAATTATGACAAGGAATTGAATCATTACAAACGTAAGATTTAAAATTAGCTCAGGGCTGGTACACAAATTGAATAAACCCCCTCCCTTACTTATAGACAACTCATACAGAGACTTTAGGTGGCACCTGAGTCTCAATGATGATAATCACCTTTGAGAAGACTCCAAA
>NW_004448114.1:0-1689 GCF_000243295.1 Trichechus manatus latirostris
TTCTCACTTTCCATGGCTGTGCTGGCATGTGTCTCTCTACATCACTATTGGCATGTCAGTCCTCCTGTTTCTATTCACTTGCCCATCCTAAGACCCTTTGACCACCTTGACCCTGATGCCCTCTACACTCTACTAGTCTTTCTGACTCGGGCTTTGTGGAATGAATGTATTTTACTGATAGGTATTTGTAGGTCCAAGGAGCACTGGTAACACAAGGGTTAAGCACTCAGCTGCTAACTGGAAGGTTGGCAGTTTGAACCCACCCAGTGGCTCTGAAGGAGAAAGAGCTGGCAATCTATTCTGGTAAAGATGCAGCCTAGAAAACCCTATGGGGCAGTTCTGCTCTGTCCCATGGGGTCACAATGGGTGGAAATCAACTCAAGGGCATGCAGCAATAACATATGTGGGTCCAAAGTCCAGATTTCTCAAATATATGCCATACGGTATTGGGCAAGTTATTTACAATTCTTCAATCCTCATAACAACTGTGAGAGTATATATTATTATCGTTTTGATTTTTTGTAGATTCTGAGAGAGTATGTGAATAAAGAGGGAAACTGTTTCAGAGAACTTAAATAGCTTTTACAAAGTCAAAAAGACATGAAGTTAAAAAACTAACATTTTCAACTAAGTTCAGTTTTTTTTTTTCTCCTCTCAATCACAGTTCTTACATATTTTTGTAAAATTCAGGATATTTTCCATTGTTCTCTGAGGATTATAGCATACTCAGGCACATACACATTTGTTCCCAGACTCAATTTAAGCTTTTCTTCATTGCTGATGTTCAATTTAAATCCTCAGCTCCCACCTACTAAAAGAAAAAAAGGGGTAAAATAATGAACAGATGTGGAACAAATGAAAAGAGATGTCATATCACAAGAAATCTTGATTACTCCACTTGAAAGCCTGTGTTATTACAGAATTGTGTGCAGGAGCTTTGGAGGGAAGTATTCAAAAAATTAGCCAAGGTTAAATAATCAGTATGAATGTACCTGAGCTGAACAGATTATAACATTCTAAGGGAAATTTTACACAGGATTCAGAAAAATGTTACAAAATTAAAATTAATGAGAGGAAGTTTGACATTCATGTGTTTCCCTCTGTGGGGTTTAGATTAGCATGGAAAACGCATATCTACTAGGGAGGGGAGAGGTGGGAGGAAGGATACAATACTGACTGACACCTTCCGTGGGTCTGGACCCAGTCTCATCCCTGCTTGGGTGCTCTTCATATGCTAACCTACGCTTCTCTTAGGTCAAGACTAAGTTTTTCCTCACCTTCTCCATCTCTCACTCCCCCAGAGCTAGATACATTTTTACAATGTCAAAATCTGTCAGATTTCAGATCTAGGTTGATATATAGTTTACGTCTATATTCATAATACCTATTTTCCCCACATCCAAATCATACCTTCCCCTCACAACTCTATCTTCAGCTTGTTGGCTGAGCAAGGCACATTTTTCCTTCCATTACCCTCATTCCAGTTAAAAACCAGTTGCCGTCGAGTCATCTCCAAGTCATGGCAATGCCAAGTGTGTCAGAGTAGAACGTTCACCGTAGAGTTTTCAGTGGCTGATATTTCAAGAGTAGATCTCCAGGCCTTTTTTCCAAGGTGCCTCTGGATGGATTGAAACTTCCAATCTTTTGGTTAGCAGCCGAGAGTGTTAACCTTTTGCACCACGCAGAGAC
>NW_004448115.1:0-1689 GCF_000243295.1 Trichechus manatus latirostris
ACATTCTAGACAAACTTCTTTATTGCCGGATTTTTCAGAGCCTTTCATAAGCTAATATACTGAGTTAATCTTCCAATGTGAATTCTGGTTTGTGGTGTTCTGGATATTTTGGAAACATTGATTTAACTTGTTTTAAATATCTACTGTTAATATTGTTGTTATTGTTAGTTGCTGCCGAGTTATTTCTGATTCATGGTGACCTTTTATATAACAGAATGAAGCATTGCCTGGTCCTGTGCCGTCTTCATCATCCTTGGTATATTTGATTCTATTGTTGTGGCTACTGTGTAGTGCCTTCCAACCTAGGGGATTCATCTTCCAGCATTATATTGGACAATATTCTGTTGTGATTCATAGGGTTTTCATTGGCTAATTTTTGGATGTAGATCACCAGGCCTTTCTTCCTAGTCTGTCTTAGTCTGAAAGCTCTGCTGAAACCTGTCCACGTTGAGTGACCCTGGCAGTATTTGAAATATCAGTGTCACAGCTTCCAGTTTTATAGCAATACACAAGCCACCATGGCATGACAAACTGACAGATGGGTGCTGGCTTTCAATACTAGACCCATTTAATCAATGACATTTAATTCTTTATTCCTCTCTTCCTTCTTTCTTTCCTTCCCTCCTTTTCCTTTCTTTCTTACTCCCTCCCTCTTTTATTTTTTTCTCTTCTAAACTACTATTCTAAGAAATTTATAGTTAAATTATAATAAAAAAAATTGGTGACCCACATCTGTGTTAATTTACAAATGAAGTCTTTTGTGTGCCTCTTGAAAAAGTTGATTCGTAAAATACTGATGAAAAATAAGTATTCCCCACTATTGAAATTATCTCAGTTGTTACATTACGATCTCTGTAGCAATGAAACACAGCTCTTCTTATATTCTTGATATAAAGATAGTTCTTTCTAATCTGAGAAGGATATCTTTATATATTTTATTTCAGTTTTAACTTAGAATGCATCTTCTGAGAGGTGAGGAAGAAATGGGACACTTGCCTGCCAGCCAGATCAGCTGAATCAACTCTGCAGGTCATTGAGTGGTGTGTCTCAGCCAGACACACTAAAAATATATTTTAGCCACTTTTGGGCTTTCTATATGCCATGCACTGGGCAAATTACAGAACCCAGGAACCTCTGATTGCAAAACTACTACATTTTTTTGCCTGCTCTATGCAAGTTAGCAGTTCCTAGTAAAACCACCAAAGTAAGGCTACCATCCTTTATGTTTATTCTGATAACCTATAAAATTCAAGAAATACGTGTTAGACTCCTATCTTAGTTATCTAGTGCTGCTGTAACAGAAATACTACAAGTGGATGGCTTTAACAAAGAGAAATTTATTCTCTTACATTCTAGAAGGCTAGAAGTTCAAATTCAGGGCTCCAGCTCCAGGAGAAGGCTTTCTCTCTCTGTCGGCGCTGGAGGAAGGTCCTTGTCATCAATCTTCCCCGGTCCAGGAGCTTCTCAGCCCAGAGAACTCAGGTCCAAAGGACACACTCTGCCCCTGGCACTACTTTCTTGGTAGTAATGAGGTCCCTCATGTCTCTCTGCTCTTTCTCTTTTTTATATTTCAAAAGTGATTGGCTTAACACACAACCTAATTTTGTAGATTGAGTCCTGCTTCATTAACATAACTGCCTCTAATCCTGGGAATCATGGCCTAGCCAAGTTGACACATATTTTGGGGGG
>NW_004448116.1:0-1689 GCF_000243295.1 Trichechus manatus latirostris
CCGCTCCAGAGTGTCAGGGATGATGAGCTTCACGTGGCTCCAGGGAGATGAGTTCATCCAAAGTTATTTTTCCATCTGTAGAGTAAAAATAAACCCAGACTTTGATAGGGAGAAGCTTCACTGAGAAAGAAAAGGGGGGAAAGGAAAGTAGCAGTGGGAGAAGGGATGACTACAATAGAGAAAACAATAAGATCTCCAAGTGTCTCAAAGAGTTGGGGAGAAAACATTTTCTTTTACAGAGATTGAGGATAAACAAGGATAGAGAAAAAACAGGTGTGGGAATGTAGGAGACGTGGGTGACTGTCATCAGATAGTAAATCAGAATGTTTCATGCTGAGGCCAGCTTACTCTCCAGGAGGGGCCTTTAAAGGGGGCACTATGTTGGCGCAGAGTCCCTGGGTGGTGCAAACCGTTAAGTGCTCGACTACTATCCAGAAGGTTGGTGGTTCAAACCCACCCAGAGGCTCCTAGGAAGAAAGGCCTGATGATCTGCTTCCTGAAGGTCACAGCCTTGAAAATTCTATGGAGTGGCTCTACTCTGCACACATGGGGTCGCCATGAGTCAGAATTGACTCCACAGCAACTGTTTTGTTTTTGTTCGATGTTGGCTTAGGTTGAGGGTGGGCCAAAGTTCAAGGATTTGAGGGAAGGAAAGAAGTTTCCGTAATCAAACTTTGGTGAACAAGCACTTGGTTTCTGATTGATCAGCGGGGACAAAAATTCAGTTACTAATTTATGAGGCAGGAATGGGAATTTGGAGGGTCTGTGTCTAGTCTTGTCACAGATAAAACAAGGCGGCATCCATGCATCTTATCTAAGTCATATGTATGGGAACGGTGGTTCTTGGCCAGAAGCCGTTTTCCTGAACTCAGAAGGTGGGAGGATTTCTTTAACCATGGCTATTTCCCAGCATCACAGGGTTCAGGTAAAATTCAACATTAACACATCAAATGGCCCCAAACTGGAAAGTGGTTGCAGGGAAGTTGAATTATTACCTAACGCCAGTGGCAGCTGCCAGTAGCTAAGGGGGAGGGGAGAGCTTGTGTCTGGGAGTTGAGGGCGCATTAACACTTGCTTCCTAAATTAGCACATCCTTATAGCACAAGTTTAAAAATAGCAACCTAATGGTTTCTAAAATTAGCAGTCATTGCGCTCCATAAATATTTTAAAAACTCAACTGGCACCGAGTGGATTCTAACCTCTAGTGACCCTATAGGTCACAGTAGAACTGCCCCGTAGGGTTTCCAAGGCTGTAATCTTTACTGACACAGACTGCCACGTTTCTCCCGCGGAGTGGCTGGTGGGTTCGAATCCTCGACCTTCTGGTTAGCAGCCAAGTGCTTTAACCACTGCACCACCAGGGCTCCTTCATAAATGTTTAGACCTCCAATAAACTTCTGATCCACTTCCCTAGACTCATGGGTCAAGCAGGCTTAGTTTTTATGTCGCATTCTTTAGGATCAGCTATACCTAAAGAACCGAAGAAAAAATTCAAGCCTCGAGTAGCAATATTGAAGGACTTTATGGGCAAAATATTGAACAATGCAGTAAGCATCCAAAGAAGATGGAAGGAATACATAGAGTCACTGTATCAAAAAGAATTTGTTAATATTCAGCCCTTTCAGGAGGTAGCATATGATCAAGAACCGATGGTACTGAAGGAAGAGGTCCAAGCTACACTGAAGGCAT
>NW_004448117.1:0-1676 GCF_000243295.1 Trichechus manatus latirostris
ACAACAATCCTGAAACCCTAAAACATCAAATGAAGAGATAAAGAACTCAGCCAAGCACCAGATGGAGTGAGAAAACTGACAGAGAGCAGAGAGTGAGGAGAGATTCATGCAGAGGTCTCCTATCAGCTAAAGCAGCACGGATCCACTATCTGCTTCCCACTGACACAGTCTCTTGTCCAGGAAGCACCAGTTGCTTAGATTCCACCAGCCTGCACTACTGGCTCTCTGAGTGCCATTTGTTGGCTGCTGGTGTTGCTTTTTTTCCACTTCTTTTGATTTCTTCCTTACATCTTACCATCTCCCCCTCCTTTCACTTAAATACCTGGCTCTGTGCACCACCTTTGTTTCGTCCTGAGGGACTGCGGAGCTCTGTTCGAGTGTGGCGCTGCTTCCAGGTCTGGGCTGCCACACTGGTGGGATCCTGGCGCTTTTCTTTGTTTGTTTTGAATTGTTCGTTTGTTTTCTTTTCCTTTTCTTGAGTTGGGAGCCTGTTCTGGCCAGATGGTGCTGCATAGCTTGGAACCTGCCCCCTTGGCTTGCACAGACGTGCAGAGGGATCCCTGAGGGCATTACCTTTGTCGTCAGTTTTTTTTTTTTCTTTTCCTTTCTGCTTTTTGGGGGCTTTTCTTCTTTTTTTCTTTTTAATTTTTTTTGTTTTCTTTTTCCCTTTCTGTCTTTCTTCATTACTCAGTTTCTCATCTCTCTATATCTTCCTTCTCTTTCTGTTCCCAGAATACCTGGAATTGTATACCTCTACGCCTTCTAGCCAGGCTGTACCGCAACACCTGAGAACAACTTCCCCAGACCTCACAGCCGTAACGGGGAATCCATGGGAACTTTGCTTTTTTTTCCCTTTCTGATTTTTATTTATTCATTTTTTTCTTTTCTTTTCTTCCTCTTCCCCTTTTTGTTTTTCTCCATTTCATAGCCTCTCATCTCTCCACTCCAAGGGCAAGCTCCCCAGCATTCTTTTTTGTTTGTTTGTAAATTTTTGGCACCTGTTCCTCTCTCCTCTCTCCCATATCCATCTTAGCTCCACACATAAAAATCTCACTGCTACATCCTGCCTACCTGCACCATGCATTTAACATCACACCTCCAAGCAGCACAGGCATGGCCTACTGGAACCTGACCTGCACTGATTACCGATCTGCCTTGGTGGCTGTAGTAAGTGCCACAAACAACCTGTCCCAGTAACTCCTCTTCAGCTAAACATGCCCTGCTGTACCATATCTGAGTGACGGACACTGCCAATCAGAGAAGGAGAAAAGTATTGTGCCCACAGATGAGCAAACAACAAAGAACACACAGCCCGCCTGCTCAGACATAGCCAAATTAAAAAAAAAAAGGGATGAAACAAAAAAATCTACAATCAATAAACGAAAAAAATAACTACTGAATGCCCCGAAGACAGCAGACAATAACAAAACATTTACAAAAACACAGGATGGTTCTGGTAGGAGTCCAGAATAAAACACCAGATGACTTTCCAGTGGAATAAAATGCACTAGAACTACCTGATAGGGAATTCAAATCTCTAATACTCAGAATTCTCCAAGAGCTGAAGCAAAAAGCAGACAAAAATGAGGAAAAATAGACAAATTCATGGAAAATACAGACAAAAAATTGGAAGAATTCAGGAAAATAATGCAGGAAAAAAATGACAAAATAAATTC
>NW_004448118.1:0-1688 GCF_000243295.1 Trichechus manatus latirostris
TGAGGGAGGATGGGTGGCAGTTGTGTTAGTAAGGCAGGACCTGATCTACAAGACTGGACTGTGTCCTGAGACAATCTCTTGAGATATAAAAGACAGAAGTGAGCAGTGAGACAGGGGGACCTCATACCATCAAGAAAGCAGTGCCAGGAGCACAGCATGTCCTTTGGACCAGGGTCCCTGTGCAAACAAGCTCCTAGTCCAGGTGAACATTGATGAGAATGCCAACAGAGAAAGACCTCCCCTGGAGGTGACACCCTGAATTTGGACTTTTAGCCTACTTCGACTATGCGGAAATAAACTTCTCTTCATTAAAACCATTGACTTGTGGTATTTCTGTTGTAGCAGCACTAGATAACTAAGATAGGAAACTTCTTAGCTTTGGTTTAGTCCAGTTGGGCTGACTTTCCCTGTAGTGTGTGCTGTCCTTCCCTTCACATAAGATGGTATTTGTCTACTGTCTAGTTAGTGGATAACCCTCACCATCCCTCCCCACCCTCGTAACCATCAAAGAATGTTTTCTTTCGTGTTTAAACCTTTTCTTGAGTTCTTTTAATAGTGGTCTTATACAGTATTTGTCCTTCTGTGACTGACTAAGTTCACTCAGCATCATAAGCTCCAGCTTCCTGCATGTTATAAGATGTTTCAGGGCTTCATCGTTGTTCTTTATCATTGTGTAGTATTCCATTGTGTGGATATACCATCATTTGTTTATCTATTCATCCGTTGATGGGCACCTAGGTTTTTTCCATCTTTTTGCTATAGCGAACAGTCCTGCAGTGAACATGGGTATGCATATATCTATTCGTGTGACGGCTCTGATTTCTCTAGGATATATTCCAAGGAGCAGGATAGCTGGATTGTATGCTACTTCTATTTCTAGCTTTTTAAGGAAGCGCCAAATCAATTTCCAAAGTGGTTGTACCATTTTACATTCCAATCAACAGTGTGCAAGTGTTCCAGTCTCTCCACAACCTCTCTAGCATTTTATTTTGTGTTTTTTTGATTAATGCTAGCCTCGATGGAGTGAGATGATATCTCATTGTAGTTTTGATCTGCATTTTTCTGATGGCTAATGATCGTGAGCATTTCTTCACGTGTCTGTTAGCTGCCTGAATATCTTCTTTGGTGAAGTGCCTACTCATATCCTTTGCCTCTTTTTTAACTGGGTTATTTGTCTTTTTGTTATTGAGGTTTTGTGGTATCTTGTAGATTTTAGAGATTAGATGCTGATCGGATTTGTCGTAGCCAAAAATTTTTTCCCAGTCTGTAGGTTGTCTTTTGACTCTTTTGGTGAAGTCTTTGATGAGCATAATGTTTGATTTTTAGGAACTCCCAGTTATCTAGTCTCTCTTCTGGTGCTTGTGCATTGTTACTTATGGTTCGTATTATGTTTATGCCATGTATTAGGGCTCCTAGCATTGTCGCTATTTTTTCTTCCATGATCTTTATCGTTTTCGATTTTGTATTTATGTCTTTGATCCATTTTGAGTTTGTTTTTGTGCATGGTGTGAGGTATGGGCCTTGTTTCAGTTTTTTCCAGATGAATATCCAGTTATGCCAGCACCATTTGTTAAAGAGACTGTCTTTTCCCCAATTAACGGACTTTGGGCCTTTGTCAAATATCAGCTGCTCATAGGTGGATGAATTTACATCTGGATTCTCAGCTCTGTTCCATTGGTCTATGTATC
>NW_004448119.1:0-1688 GCF_000243295.1 Trichechus manatus latirostris
GCAATGGTTCAGTATTTGCTAATCCAGTGTTCATGGTGACTTTATAGAACAGAACCACCATGAATAATGAGAAGCGACTGTATCTCCAGAGGTGTTAACTCAGCTGAGCCAGGGAAGAACCAGATGACTTTTGTTCCCTTTCGCATAACTTCCGTAAATAATGAGAATGGATTGTACATTTTAAGGTTTCTGATGCAGTTGTTATAGGTTCCTAGGAGGCCCAAAAGGTTTGCTCTTGACTGCTAACCTAAAGGTTGATGGTTGGAATCCACACAGAGGTACTGTAGAAGAAAGGCCTGGTGATCTGCTTCTGTTATGATTACAGTCAAGAAAACCTTATGGAGCAGTTCTACTGTATAAGACATGGGGTCACCAGGAGTCAGAATGGACTCAATGGCGATGGGTTTTGTTTGTTTGTTTTTTCTTTTAGTTTGATGCGATTGCTAATTATCTTTCAAAATGTATCAATTTATTTGTACCCTGACCCCGGTGTGATTTTTTTTTAGTGATATAAGATGTTAAAACAACAAAACCTGGGATTTATACAAGTACTTAAAGTACACTAAGATGAGTTCTTATAACTGAAGCCCTTCTCTTACAGGTGTTCGTTAAGGCTGTGTGTCAACTTGGTGGGCCATGATTCTCAGGGGTTTGGCAGTGATGATGTAGTCTGGCAGCTATGTAATGATGTAATCACCTCCATGATGGTATCTGCTATGAGCAGCCAGTCAGTTGAGGGGAGTTTCCTTGGAGGTGTGGCCTACATCCAATATACATGGACTTTCTGGCACATATATTTCTGGACTTTCCAGCTTTTGCTTCCTCTGGATCCTGCATCTGACCTCTGGTTCTTGGGACTTGAGCCAGCAGCTTATCCGCCGATCTTGGGATTCATCAGCCTCCACAGCCTGTGAGCCAGAGGCCTGCTGTCTGACCTGCTGATCTTGGGTTCATCAGCCCTGCAGCTACATGAGTCAAGAGAAGCCTCCAGCCTGACCCACAGACTTGGGACTTTCCAACCTCTCCAACCACGTGAGCCATTTCTTTGATATAAATCTCTCACTCTCTCTCTTTCTGTTTCTTTCTTTCTCTCTCTCTCTTTTGCTTCTCTACAGAATGCAGTCTAAAACACTGAACAATAGTTCAAGATTCAATTACAGCTAAAATGAGCCCTTTGTATTAGCTTTCAGACAGAGAGAGAGATATGGAAAGAAAGAGATAAAAAAATCAACAGAGGTGGGTCATTGTTAGAGAAGACTGAACTCCCTCCTGCTGCCTGAACAGATGATGCCTCAATTGTCCCCACGATAAGGTTAATAACCCTCCCTGAAAATGGCCACACTCTTCTGTTCTCACAGGTAAGAGGATCAATATCAGATTTTACAAAACGCCTTCTCAAAAGTAACAATAAAGTCAGAAAGAAACTGAAACTAGAAAGGAGCAACAACAACAAAATCAAGGTGACTGCTTCCAATGTCAAATTCACCACAAAGAAGAAATGACAAAAATGATCTCTTCTCCAATCAGCAAACTCTCTCCATCTTTCTGAATCTCCAGAACACATTCCCCCCTACCTGCGCTGCCTGGGCTTTGGAAATATCCCTGATTACGGAGACCGCGGGCTCTTGGAAGACTTTGTGCATCTAGCTCTCTCCTTATGTGTTTGCTTTGAGTTGGTGCTTCCAGCC
>NW_004448120.1:0-1687 GCF_000243295.1 Trichechus manatus latirostris
TCTTAAGTCACTTGCTCAGGACATCTTGCACAAAGTTGATGAGTATTCTATTTCTGACTCCTGGCTTCTGAGAGAGGCCTTACCTCTATTTCTTTTCGGACTATTTTGAAAGTTCTAAACAAAAAATTAGATTTAGAAACAACTTCTGGAATGGCAGCATGAGGAACACTGTGGATCCACTCCCCAGCAAAACAACCATAAATGGAGAAAATTATAAGAAAGAAAACCATTTAAATTGACTGTAAACTTTACTAAAGGCATACAGAAAATGATGAAACATCGATTCAAGAAAATCCACTAAATCTCAGTAAGAACAGTGACAGTCTGTGACATATGAGCCATGGCCCACTTCCTTCCCATCCCACCCCCAGTTAAGAGTGATGGAAGCTCCACCTCAGGAAGGGTCTGGTCGAGAAGACAGGGCTCCCTCTCCTCCCATCTCCCAGTCAAGGACTATAGTATCTGCCTGGGAGGGGCAGGCCAGCAGCATTCCTACTCCCCTCAGCTCCGCATAAACCAAAAACCACACCCATTGCTGTCCAGTGGACTCTGACTCATAGTGACCCTACAGGACAGGGTAGAACCGCCTCATAGGGTTTCCAAGGCTATAGTCTTTACAGAAGCAGAATGCCACGTTTTTCTCCCGTAAAGCACCTGGTGGGTTCAAACTGCCAACCTTTCTGTTAGCAGCCGAGTGCTGAACCACTGTGCAACCAGGGCTCGTTATTCCAAGCGAGTGCTGCTGAGGAGCTGAGGACTCCCTTCATCTACCCTGCTCCACTCATAGGGCAAAGGGCCTACACACAGCATGGCAGGCCAACAATACTGGACCTCAAGTACCCTCACTCCAGCTCACTCCTGTGGAAGAGATTTCACACTGGGAGAGGCAAGACGAGAGGACAAGAGGCGAACGCTCCCATACGCTGCCCTGCTCATAAAGCACGAGTGTCATTCTAAGAGAAGCAGGCCACTTTCCCTACTCCCAGCTCCAGAACAGAGGCTCAAAGAATTTTTCCCAAGTGGAAAGGCAAACCATAAGGACAGAAAGCTCTCACACGCCTCACCCTTATTGGGTTTTCAGGCCTGGTTCAATCTTCATTTCTAAGGTGTCAGACTATAGCATTACCATAGGTGACTACAACCTCGTTCAGGAAAAAAGTGTACATGAAACTCAGTTGAACCTAGGTTTTTAAACAGTATTTTCTTATTTTTAAGGGTGGATCGGTATGCACAAATATTTCTGTCAGTTTCTGCTTTAAAGTTTTCCTTTTTTTTAAATTTTCTATTGTGTTATTTGTGAAGGTATACCCAGTAGTTTAGGTTCCCATTCAACAATTTCTACAAAAGATTTTCAGTGACATTGGTTACATTCTTCACAATGTGTGAACATTCTCATCATTTCCGTTGCTCCATTTCCATTAATCTAGTTTCCGTCCCCCCTTACATTGTCATCTTTGTGTTTAAAGTAATTGCTGACTATTTGGTCTCGTATAGGTGATTTTTTAAAGGAGCACAGCACTTCTGGGCGCTATTCATTATTTTGTGAGCCAGTCTGTTACTTAGCTGCAAGCGGACCCGAGGGATTAGTTTCGGTTCAAGGTTTAAATAATATCACAGGGCAATAGTCTCGGGGAGTTCTCCCCAGGGATTAGTTTCAGTTCAAGGTTTAAATAATATCACAGGGCAA
>NW_004448121.1:0-1687 GCF_000243295.1 Trichechus manatus latirostris
TGTCTACCAACTGTAACATTAAGTCAAGTCAATTAATTTTTAAATTTAATATTCTTAAAAATTGGAAAATATTTCATGGAGTAGTTTATTAGATTATAAATATGAAATAGTTTTATTTTTCCAATCACAGCTACTAACTCTGCAATCAATCTAATTGTCTAACTTTTATGTCACTTTTGGCTATTAGATCAGCGTCTTTCTTTCCAGTTCCTAAAGACTCAGTCCTATTCAATGTAAAACCTCAATGTCATATTTGATTCAAAATGCTTGTTTCCTTTTTCCCAACCGCCAGCAAATATTGCTGTAAGTGTTAAAAAGAACAGGAAAATGTGACAGACTAGACTTCAGGATGACCAGCAAGGTGTGGGTGCAACTTTAGCTAATGTGGTCAGGGTAGGCCGCTTTGAAGAGCTGACGTTTGACCCAAGACCAAAATTTTGAGAATGAGTAAGCCCTAGAACTCTCTTAGGAAGCGTTCACAGGTGAGGGAATAAATAAATAGCAGATACAGATGCCCTGAAGTGGGTACACCAAACAATTGCCATCGAGTCGATTCCGACTCATAGCAACCCTATAGGACAGAGTAGAACTGCCTATAGGGTTTCCAAAGCTATAATCTTCACAGAAGCAGACTGCCACGTGTTTCTCCTGCAGAGCCGCTGGCAGGTTCGAACTGCAGACCTTGGGCTCCTTGTGGTGAGTACACACTTGGCATAAAAAACAATACATTTTTTCTAAAAGGCCAGTATGGCTAGCGTACAGTGAGTAAGAGGAAGTATATAACATGTGGCCAGAGAAATAGGCACGGGCCAGATTGTGAAAAGGATGGCAACCGTGGTTAGGAGTTTGGGACTGGAAATACAGATTTGAGTATTAACAATGTATAGCTTCACTTCTACCCTATAGTCCATCTTTCTTGCAATTATCCCCTTTCTCTTGCACATCATCAGTTTCTCCTTTAATATTGGATCATTCCCATTGGCATGTAAGCATGCTTTAATATCATCAAAAGTCATTAAATTTACCATGATTAAAATTTTTTGGCAATTCCCCCAATCTTCCTTCAGCTATAGCTCATTTTCTGTCCTTGCTTCATGGTAAAATACCTTGAAAGAGTGGTCTATACTTCCATATCCACGTCTTCACCTCCTATTCTCTCCTTATCCCCCTCCAGTTATGTTTTTATCCCTTCTGTTTTATTAAAATGCTCTTATCAAGGTGTGAGGACAACTCTTGTTTTACCAAACAATGATCTCTTCTCTGTTGTCATTTTCTCAACTTCTGCAAAAGTGATGTCTCCTTCAGTGCACTTTTTCTTATTTCTCACCTTCTCCTCCTCTTCTTTCCCTTCACTACTTATAATACAGAAATGGAATTTTTATGTTAATTATTGACTAGATATAGATTTATTATTCTTCATTTTCAAAGCAGATAAATAGAAAACTTTAAACTCCCCTGTGGGCTAACGACTGCCAAGAGGAAATAAACCAAAACCAAACACACTGCTGTTGAGTCCTCTGACTCATGGTGACCCCATGTGTTACAGGGTAGAAATGCTCCATAGGGTTTTCTTGGCTATAATTTTTTTTTATTTTTTTTATTGTACTTCAGGTGAAGGCTTACAGAACAAATAGTTTCTCATGAAACAGTAGTACACATATTGTTTTATGACATTGGTTAACAACCC
>NW_004448122.1:0-1686 GCF_000243295.1 Trichechus manatus latirostris
GGGGCCGACTTGATGACACCTAACAACAGCAACAACATATTTTCAACACACCAAAAGAAAAAATAAAAGAAGTATATATTTCTGTGTGTGTGGTGAAAATATACAGAACAAAATACACGCCAACTCACCAGTTTCTGCATGTACTATTCAGTGACACTGATTTCATTCTTCAACTTGTGCAACCATTCTCACAACCCTTTTCCAATCATTTCTGTGGGAAATGATTTATCCTTAAACATAGAAAGTGATTCTCCCAGAACAAGAGAAGTTGGAAGCATGTAAAGAACTGCCATGAGGCTTGTGAAGATCTGCCATGAGACCCTCTCTCTCTTGCCTCCCTATCTCCCCTGGGAGGCTGTCATGGGACAGCTGTGCATCATCTTCCAGCTTCTGATGAGACATGAGGTTTTATGGTCTGTTCACCCTCAGGCTATAGCTGTGGACTATAAAGCTGCTTAGCTGTGGTGTGGAATTGGCTTCTCAGCAAGAGGTATCCCACCACTCTTGTTGCAGTCATCAGGTCCCTTTGTTTCTGGGTCTTCCTTTTTGGTGTGTGGGGTGAGAACGCCGGCACCTTTCCTTACCCATTCTTTGTTGTCTATGTAAGCAATAAACTGTCTGAATCTAAAAGTGACCCGTTACATCTTTACCAGCTGTGTGTGCTTGACAAATTTCTTCATGATTTTTTTTTTTGCCATTCAAATTCTTTAACTTTTATGTAGTTAAATGTATCAATCTTTCTCCTTAAGGCTTCTGAGTTTATGTCAGTTTTAGAAAGGATTTTCAAGGATTTTACCAGTTGGTTATCTTTTGACTTTTGTAGGGGAATGGCTCTGCCTACAAGACTATGAAATTTTCATTGGAGGTAGTTTTGAAGGAAGAAGGATGTATTTATTCTTCTGCTAATGAGCTGAGTAGAGAAACAGTTAGCTCCCAGATAATTTTGAGGCACATTCCCTGAGGTTCTGTGAAGGCCCTACCTGCTGAGGATTGAGGGAGTTTCTTGGCATCTCCAGCTCAAGATTACTGGACTCTAAGAGGGAAATGCAGCCACCACAAAATGGTGTGACATCACAGCAAGAGCAACAGTGAAGACTCATTACCACCTCTAGGCCTGCTGGGACAAGGGGAGAGAGCAAATTCTGGACCTGGAAAAAATTATACTTGTACCTACATCCGTTCCCCCAAATAAAGACTCAAATGCATCTCTCCTCTAGTTCCTACAGAAAACAAGAGTTAAAATCCATCATTTAAAGTCCTACTCTGATGAAAAATTAAACTTAAAAGTCTTCCCTTTCCAATTTTTATTTGGCTCAGGACCACCATGAAAGTCCCACTCTGCAGAGTAGATGAGTTCTGAGTTCTTCAGCAGCTGCAGCCTGGGCTCTCTGTCACGGGAACCATGGGAATAGGATTACCTCTGTCAATACATCTACACTCAAGTGAATGCAAGCCCAAGTCTCTCCCATGAACCATTTTTCTGGAATCTAGGACAAAGGAGAACACAGAAAAACATCACAGAGCCAGCTCCTCATCCACAAAATTCAGAGTAATATGTGAAACCAACTAGCAATAACATTCTCCAAGCAAAAGTGATGGGTTTGCACTGCTATTGAAATGCCAGATCCAGTGTTGCCCAGAAAAGAGCACTCTCTCAGAATGTGGGGATATGACTAGGTATAGAGT
>NW_004448123.1:0-1685 GCF_000243295.1 Trichechus manatus latirostris
GGTGAACCTTGGGACTGACTTCATTACTGAACTAAAAGCGTGTCTGGGGGCCATACTTTTGGGTCTCCAGTCTCTGAGTATGTACTATTTTCATCCCCATTTTACAGATGAAGAAACTGAGGCTCAGGAACTTGTCCAGCTAGTAAATAGAGGGATTGAGATTTAAATCCAATCTATCTGTATGTGACAGAATGGGGCTGCCCAGTTTACGAGTTTCAGAAATTTAGAATTCAGTAACTAATTCTTTATTTTTTATAACCTGTAATAGCTTCTTATTCCTGCTGTAACAAATTATGAAAGACTTAGTGGCTTAAAACAACACACAGTTATTCTTTTACAGTTCTGGAGTTCAGAGTTTGAAATCAGTTTCATTGGGCTAAAGTCAAGGTGTCGCAAATGTGGTTCTTTCTGAAGGCTCTGAGAGAATCTGTTTCCTTGCCTTTTTCAGTTTCTAGAGGCTGCCTGTATTCCTTGGTTTGTGGTTCCTTCCTCCATCTTTAAAGTGCATCACTTCAATGTGTGCTTCCATTATCACATTTTTCCCCCTATGACTCTAACTCTTTCTGCCTTCCTCTTATAAAGACCTTGTTGATTACATTGGGCCCACCCAGATAACCAGGATAATCTCTCCGTTTAAATGTTTTAACTTAATCATACCTGCAAAGTTCCTTTTACCACATAAGGTAACATTCACAGTTACTGGGATTTAGACCTATGTATTTGCAAAAAAAAAAAAAATTGAACAGTTTCTAATGAAAGTTATTCATTAATGAGAATTATTGGCACCTTCACAATAAAGACCAGACTTGGGAGCCCTGCTGTGAAGCGAGTGGGGGCCTGGGGAAGGCCACTGCACCAGGAATCTTTATATAAGGAACACTGGACATTATAGATGGTGTCCTAACAGAAGTATGACAAAAATGCAGAAGTATTCTTCTACTGCCTCCTGATGAAAACAGAATATGATACAGAATGCAAAAACATTGGTACAAGAAGATAAAGTAATGTGGTTCAGTTGAGGGGACTTAATTTTGTGAGGGGAGGAACTAGTTACCTTGGGTTCATATGAGGTAGAGGCTGCTCCTTACCCCTTGTTCCACCCTTTGTTCCAGGTTAATTATAGCAACCTCTTAGCTCCTGGTGTTAAACACATTCTTCTTGGAGGCTATTTCTAAGATAAAGGTCTGGTGTTCTCCCAGCCCAAAGCCTGCCTCTCCTTCAAATCTATGGCAATGACCCATTCAACACCAGGCTCAATGCTCCTTAATCCCTTTAGTGTCTGTGACTTTTGCCTCCATTTTAGCAAACTCATGTTCAACACATGGAAATCCTCCATCTGTGAAATATTTTGCTGCATCATTACAGTCTGTAGCCATAATCTCCTATCTTCCCTGCCCTTGTATTCATTACGATCCCAAGTGCCTATCCCTTTCTTTTGGACCCAGTACCTCACTCGCTCCTACTTCTTCTTCTGTACTCCCAACACTCTCAGAAGGTTCACTGCATTCCCTCTGGTTTAATTTCCTAGGGCTGCTGTTTCTGGTTCCCAGTTTCTGGTGAGCCTAGAAAATCCTTGACTTGCACCTGTAGCATAGCTTCATCATCACGTGGCTTCATCTCTGTGTCTCTTCTTTAATAAGGATATCACTCAGATTGGATTAGGACCCCCTACTCTAATATGACTT
>NW_004448124.1:0-1684 GCF_000243295.1 Trichechus manatus latirostris
TATGTAAAATGCTTAGCAGAGGTCCTGGCATAAAGCTCAATAAATGATAGTTATTGTTAATTTTGAAGGTCCCTAGGTGGCACAAATGGTTTGCAGTTTGAACTCACCCAGCAGTACCATGGAAGAAAAGCCCTGATGATCTTCTTCCATAAAGATTACAACCAAGAAAACCCTATGAAGCAATTCTATTCTGTAACACATGCAGTCAACTTTGACCTCATATCAACCAAATGCTTCTGCTGCAGTCATTGCAATTCTGTCAGAAAGAAAGACCTAGTCAATCAGCATTAACACTGGGGTTATTCTGTCTGCCATTTTGTTCCCTTCAGAAACAGTTGAGGCTGCTTTGCCGGAAATGTTTAATTCCACTCAAGGAACTTGTCCATCTCAAGGAACACAAAAATGACTGGCTCCTATTATAATAAATGATATTGTTGTTAGTTGCTGTGGAGTTGGCCTTCACTCATAGCTACCTTATGTATAACAGAATGAAACATTGCTTGGGCCTGTGCCATCTTCATGATCATTGCTTTGTTCAAGTACATTATTTCATCTGCTGCGTCAATCCATCTCAGCAAGGGCCTCCCTTGCCTTCAGTGACCCTCTAATTTACCAACCACGATATCCTTTTCTAGCGATTGGTCCTTCCTGATGTCAAGTCCAAAGTAAGCGAGCCTAAGTCTCACCATTCTCACTTTTAAGGAGCTTTCTGGTTGTATTTCTTTCTGACTAATTTGACACTTACTCCCAATAGCATCTGTGCTCCACTAGGATACCATTTCTCATGTGGACTTCGGGCTTGTATCTCTCTATTGCACACTGACTCACCCTGTGTATTCAAACAAAAAGTTAGGGATTTCCAGATATTTAAAACCACCAGCCACACAGGATATCAAGTTTTCTTAAAAAGGATTCTCAAAAGCCGCCAAAAGGAGGAGAACACAGATAACTTGGGAGAACTTCCAGAAGGGACAACTGACTCCTTTTTCATGCAGGCTACAATTCCCACACTAGGAGTAAAACAACTAGAAAAGATGGTTCAAAACTTGTTTCTGATCTTAGCAGATTTTTAGCACCTTAACTCTGAAGGCTTAACATACAAGTCTAAATTTATTAACTATAATTAGCATGGACAATCTTGAGTTCCTCTTGGTCAGCCAAGGGAGAGTTTATACTCTAGCAAATACTTCTTGTTGCTCCCATACAAATACTACAGGGCAAATAGTATACCCTGGGACTAGACTTAAAACATAAAAACAAAACTTACAAACAAAACCCAACCTGGCTCTCTAAAACAGACCCAGGAGTTATTTTTGTTACTTTAATTTCATAATCTAGGCCTTTGGCATGAAGACCTATTATAAGAACTAATAGTCATTTTGTTTCTGATAATTGCCTCTGTTATAGTGGGCCAATGTAACATGTCAAGTCTAAAAGGTTATTGTGGAGCCATTATCATGTGGAATAGTTCAACAACTCACCCTACAACAGAAAGAGAACAAAAGATTAACCCTGGATCAACAACACTGATCTACATTCAATGTACACTTCTTTAATCGTAATCAGCAAAATCTCAACATTGGGGAAAGTCTGGATTTCGTGAACTAATATCCTGTTGCCTGACTTTGTATGTCCTTGGACAGAAAGGAGGGCTGGGACAGACATGTAGAACTGATTTTTCATT
>NW_004448125.1:0-1624 GCF_000243295.1 Trichechus manatus latirostris
GGGGTTCCAGGATTGAGAGTGTCCTAGATAATGATATGGAGTTGCCCATTGCCAGGTAGAAAGATTTGGTAATAAAATTAAACCATGAGGACCCCAATTTCCTAAGGAAATGTTGAAAGGGAGAGAATAAGAAGAAAAATTAGTAGTTCTGCAGGTAACCCAGGTATTATCGATAGGGTCTGTAAGAGATAGTTGGGGATGTTGACAGTCTTTCTTAAAACGTCCAGGCTTACCGCACCCAAAACAGGTGACAGTAAATACAGAGAGCTGCCTCTAGTACTTGTGCGTTATGAGTTTCTGTGCCAACATTTTGACATGCTCTAATCGTTTCAGCTAAATTAGGATTCTGTGCCTTTAAAGGAGTCAGAACTGCTCCGCAGTCAGCATTAGCATTCTTGTAAGTAAGCTGGAGACAAAGAACCTCAGCCGCTTGTTGATTGTCTACCTGTCTGTCGGGAGATTGCCGTTTGAAGGCGGTTTATAAAATCAATGTAAGGCTCGTTTGCTGTTTGTCGGATAGTGGCAAAGGAGCCTGTAGGTGTTTTAGAGTCAGGGACCTTACCCCATGCTTTAGTGGCAGCATCTGATGCTTGACTAAAAGTTTGTCTATTCATTTGGCTTTGGGCTTGGGGGGTAGAATAATTTCCACTACCCAGGAGCATGTCAAGGCTGATAGGAATATCATGATTGAGGTTGTCTATGGCATAAAGGTTACAATGTTCTTTATATTCTTGGCTCCATACACTAAATTGAGCAGGGGTTAAAACTGTTCGCATCAAAAGGTTCCAATCCCATGGGGTCATCTCATACTTCTGTCCTATAGCTTCTACATATCCCCTTGTAAAGGAAGACTGTAAATCGTTTTCTATCATACTTTTACGGAGTTCTTTAAAAACTTGAAAATCAAGGCCATCGTGACGGGGCAGTCCTGATCCCCGAATGACAGGATAAGCAGAAAGCCCCTCTTTCTCACGGCCCTCTCGCAAACATTTTTCCATAAGAGACTCATGTTGAGAGAAGTCAGCCTTGGGAGGTGTGGAAAAAGGGGGTCATAAGCATTTTCTTTACTAGGGGAGGGAGCAGAAGGAGCTGCCTGTAGGGACTGTAAAGTGAGGTGGCAGTGATGCCAAGCAATGAGAACTGAAACTGGGATGTTCATGCCACGAATGCTATTACCAACACGTTCCCATGCTTCTACATCAAGCTTTCCTTGTAAGGGATACCATGGACAGGCAGATTCAACTAAAAGCAGAAGTTGGGTAAGAGCCTTTTCTGGCACCTTAAGCTTAGAGGCCTTTAACAATCCCAACAACTGGGTTTTGTGTTGATGCTGCTCAGGAGAAAGAGAATTCCTGATAGCAAGGAGGAAACGGAACAATGAAGAAAAGAATGATAGGAAAGCTCCTGGCCTGAAGCCTGAAATCCCTTGAGAGCGCACGAGAAAGCCTCGTTGCTCTTGGGCTGTACACCCAGCCTAATCTGAGAGCGTCCGGATAGACCTCGTTGCTCTTGGGCTATAAACCTAGCCTGAGTTAAGAGCGTTCCGGAAGGATTCGGTCGCTCTTGGGCTGTAAACCTAGCCTGAATTGAGAGCGTTCGGGAAAGCTCTGCAGAAAGCTCCGCC
>NW_004448126.1:0-1631 GCF_000243295.1 Trichechus manatus latirostris
CCAAAAGCTGGTTCTTTGAAAAGATCATCAAAATTGATAAACCGTTGGCCAAACTGACGAAAGAAAAACAGGAGAAGAGGGAAATAACCCATATGAGAAATGAGATGGGTGATATCATAAAAGACTCAACTGAAATTAAAAGAATCATAACAGAATACTAATGAAAAGTTGTACTCTGACAAATTTGAAAACCTAGAGAAAATAGACAAATTTCTGGAAACTCACTGCCTACCTAAACTAGCACAGAGTTTGCACAACTAAATAAACCCATAACAAAAGAAGAGATTGAAAAGATAATTAAAAAACCCCCAACTAAAAAAAAGCCCTGGCCCAGATGGCTTCACTGGAGAATTCTACCAAACTTTCAGAGAAGAGTTAACACCACTACTACTATAAAGGTATTTTAGAGCATAGAAAAGGAGGGAATACTCTCAAACTCATTCTCTGAAGCCCTGAAACTAACACTAGGTAAAGACACCACAAAAAAAAGAAAATTAAGACCAGTATCCCTCATGAACATTGATGTAAAAATCCTCAACAAAATTCTAGCCGATAGAATTCAGCAACATAACAAAAAAGTAATTTACCGTGATGAAATGGGGTTTGTACCAGGTATGCAGGGATAGTTCAGCATTAGAAAAACCATCAGGGTAATCCATCACATAAATAAAACAAGAGACAAGAGCCACATGATCTTAGCAGTTGATGCAGAAAAGGCATTTGACAAAGTTCAACACCCATTCATGATAAAAACTCTCAACAAAATAGGAATAGAAGGAAAATTCCTCAGTATAATTAAGGGCATTTATACAAAGCCAGCAGCCAGCATCATCCTAAATGAAGAGAGTTTGAAAGCATTCCCCTTGAGAACCGGAACCAGACAAGGATTCCCTGTATCGCCACTCTTATGCAATATGGTGGTGGAGGTCCTAGCCAGAGCAGTTAGGCTAGAATAAGAAATAAAGGGTATCCAGATTGGTAGGGAAGAAGTCAAAGTATCACTATTTGCAGTTGATGTGATCTTGTATACAGAAAACCCCAAAGAATCCACCCGGAAATTACTGGAACTAATAGAAGATTTCAGCAAAGTTTCAGGAAAGAAGATAAACATAGAAAAATCAGTTGGATTTCTTTACACCAACAAAGAGAACCTCGAAGAGAAAATCACCGAGTCAGTACCATTTACAGTAGCCCCTAAGAAGGTAAAATACTTCAGAATAAATCTAAGCAGAGACCTAAAAGAGCTATACAGTGAAAACTACAAGACACTACCACAAGAAACCAAAAGAGACTTCCATAAGTGGAAAAACATACCTTGCTCATGGATAGGAAGACTCAACATTGTGAAAATGTGTATTCTTCCCAAAGCAATGTACAGATACAATGCAATCCCGATCCAAATTCCACCGGCATTTTTTAATGAGATGGAGAATCAAATCACCACTTCATATGGAAAGGGAAGAGGCCCCGGATAAGTAAAGCATTACTCAAGAAGAAGAACAAAGTGGGAGGCTTCACAGTACCTGTTTTTAGAACCTATTATACTGCCACGGTGGTCAGAACAGCCTGGTACTGGTACAACAACAGATACATAGACCAGTGGAACAGAATTGAGAATCCAGACATAAATT
>NW_004448127.1:0-1680 GCF_000243295.1 Trichechus manatus latirostris
ATTAGAGCTTCAAAGTTGCCAATAATCAAACTAGCTCATACGAGCAGCCTATTTGGGCATATCAACCACCTGGTGACAGGACATTAGAGCTTCAAAGTTGCCAATAATCAAACTAGCTCATACGAGCAGCCTATTTGGGCATATCAAAACAAAACAAGAAGCTAGGACACAGTCAGCAAACATAAAACAAGTAAATATAACAACTTACTGGTGACTCGGAGACAATAGTCAATATCAAATCACATAAAGAGGCAATCCATGATGGCTACAGCAACCACCCAAAATAAAGAATCTAGAAATTTTCCAGAGGAGGAAAATTTCTTGGAATTACCAGAGGCAGAATACAAAAGATTAATATACAGAACTCTTCAAGAAATTAGGATAAAAATTAAACTAAACACAGAACACGCAATAGAGGAAATTAAAAAGATTAGAGAAGAGCATAATGACAAATTTAACAGGCTGCAAGAGTCCATAGAGAGACAGCAATCAGAAATCCAGAAGATGAACAGTAATATTTCAGAATTAGACAACTCAATAGAAAGTCATAGGAGCAGAACTGAGGCAATGGAAGTCAGAATTAGTGAGACTTAAGATATAGCACTTGAAACCAACTTCTTTGAGGAAAAATCAGATAAAAGGATTAAAAAAAATGAAGAAACCCTAAGAATTATGTGGGATTCTACCAAGAGGAATAACCTACAAGTGACTGGAGTACCAGAACAGGGGGGAGTAACAGAAAATACAGAGAGAATCGTTAAAGATTCATTAGCAAAAAATTTCCCTGATATCATGAAAGTTGACAAGATATCTATCCATGATGCTCATCGAACCCCACATAAGGTAGATCCCAAAAGAAAGTCACCAAGACATATTATAATCAAACTTGCCAAAACCAAAGATAAAGGGAGAATTATAAGAGCAGCTAGGGATAAATGAAAAGTCATCTACAAAGGAGAGTCAGTAAGAATAAGCTCAGACTACTCAGCAGAAACCATGCAGGCAAGAAGGCAATGGGATGACATATATAAAGCCCTGAAGTAAAAAAAATTGCCAGCCAAGAATTATATATCCAGCAAAACTGTCTCTCAAATATGATGGCAAAATTAGGGCATTTCCAGATAAACAGAAGCTTACGGAATTTGCAAAAACCAGTCCAAAATTACAAGAAATACTAAAGGGAGTCCTCTGGTTAGAAAATCAGTAACATCAGCTAACAACCCAAGACTAGAACATAGGACAGAGCAACCAGATATCAACCCAGATAGGGAAGTCACAAAAGGAAATCAAAGCTAAAACACCGTAAATAGGGAAACAGATGTTAATATGTAAAAGATGACAACCTTAAAACAAAAAAGAGGGACTTAAAAATATAGACATAGATTTTTCATATGGAGAGGAAATCAAAGTGATATAAAGAAATAAAAGACTGGTATAAATTTAGAAAAATAGGGGTAAATATTAAGCTAACCACTAAGGAAACTAAAAATCCTACAAGTAAAAATAAAAAACTAGAAAAATATAAAGACTCAGCAAACACAAAATCAACAACAATGAAAAAGATGAAAAGAAAACACATAAAGAAAAATGACTCAGCACAGAAAATTAAGTGGAACAAAGAAACTGTGAACAACACACAAAAAAAGACATCAAAATGACCGCACTAAACTCATACCTATC
>NW_004448128.1:0-1679 GCF_000243295.1 Trichechus manatus latirostris
GGAGAGGGCTTGACAGGGAACTCCACCACCCTGGACTGAGTGTTCCAGCTCTGAGCCACCTTCCTGGGAAACCCCATAGATCCGTCTCCACTGTCTCCATGGAAGGGGAGGTAAGAAGGCCAGAGCACACCTGGAGCCTTTCCATTCTTTCACTGCAAAGCTTTACCAATCACTGCTAGCCTTGGAGTCTCTGCCAAATGCAAGCAGTGTTGGCTGACGCCCTTGCTATAGGAAGCTTTGAATAATTAGCCTCCATTTGTTTTCATTTGGATTGTCTTTGCATATTTCTACAGACCCATCTCCCTTCACCCACAGACAAATTAGAAAAGATAGAGAAGGGAAGGGGGTGAAGAAGTTCCCCAGAGGAAACACACCTGTCCAGTCAGAGCAGTTTTGCCCAGGTGTAGGCAAAGTGGCTGGTTGGCAGCAAGGACTGGCCGGCCTCTGCTGTATTCTCCCTGGTGACTTCTGGTGGCGTTTAAGGCTTAAGTTCCTTGGTTGGTTTGGAGGTAATGATGTTGAAGGCCATGGAGGTGCCAGGTATCCTCTTCTGCTGAACCCCATTGAGAGACTGCTAGGGAGTTTACATGTCTCTGCCCTCCACTGTATGAAGTCCTCCTGGCCCCATTTGCAAGGCATGAACAGCAGCGGGGACTGGGAGCTGATCTTCATGCTCACATGAAGTTTAGGGACCACAGCTTGGCCTCTGGAGGTTTCAGCATCAGTCCTTACATTCAAGTTCATTCGGGTTCCGTCTGACACAACTGAAGACAGATTTCTTCTTATAATCTTGAAGAACCTTCCAGTGGCCACTTGCGGGCCCTGGGTCATTCCAGAGGGAGAGGTTGGGGTCACACCATAGGGAAAATTCTGTTGGTCACACACCTGTCAAGGTGACCAGCATGCATGCAGTTTCTATTGTACGCATCCTGGGACAAATTGGTTCTGCCTTGGGCTCCCTCCACCAGTGCGGGGAAGTGGTGGGCTGAGAAGGAAGCCATAGAGACATGCTGAACTTCCGGGCTTGGATGCTGCACCTTACAGATACTGTTTGTGTGGCACAACCCAGAGGCTTGGGTGAGCTGCACAGGAGCCAAATTGGAATCCCGGTGCAGGAAAAGGAAGATTGGGGAGACTGAGGCAGAAGCCCTGGAGGTCCTGGACTCTCTCACAGTTAGGTTGTATTTGCTATTCTAGATGGAGATCTGGCCACAGCTGGCTCCAGACAAGGGCATTCTTGCTTTCATTTGTGCTGATCAAGAACTCTCGCTGTTCACAGGGCTAGTCCTTTCCTCCTCTAGGCCAGAGAGGGAGCTCGCAGTTTGAGGTCTGGTCCATCAGTGAGGCCCAGATCTCTTCCCACGTGTAACCCATGTATGCTACTGAATCAGTTGGCCAGGCTACTTGCAATCAGTAAGCGGCTCCATGGAAGGCTTTAGTTCCTAATCTTTATGGCCCACATTCATCCATGGAGCTTTCATGATTTGCTTTGAAGTACTCCTCTTACTGGAATTGAGGACGAGACTTTTCTTGTGCAGATTTTCACACTCCATGAACATATAGAAGGGAACATGATATTTTCCATTCAGCATCTGCTGCTGCAGCTCCTTGAAGTTCTTCCATCAAAAGACAGGCATCTGCTGACAAGTGTATACACAGTGACTCCCATGCTGCACATA
>NW_004448129.1:0-1679 GCF_000243295.1 Trichechus manatus latirostris
TAGTTAGTGACTTATGATCTGTGACCTGGCAAGAAAAGATAAGCTAGGCCAATATGATTCTTCCTCTAGGGAATATGATTCAAAAAATGCTAAGACAAGTAACTGGGAGTGGATCATTGTTGTTAGTTGCCACGGACTTGATTCTGACTCCTGGCGACCTTGTGTGTGCAGTGTAGAATTGCTCCATAGGGTTTTTAAGGCTGTGACCTTTCAGAAGCAGATTGCCAGGCCTGGCTTCTGAGGATTCTTTGGGTGGGTTCAAACTTCCAACCTTTCAGCTAGTAGTTGGGCACTTAACCATTTACTCCAGGGACTACTGGAATGGCTACTGAAGTGGAAAGGATGTCTTGAAGTCTAGTTGTGGTCATGATGATGGGGTGGTCATGATTCCAGAGCCAGTTTCTACAATTACCTTAAGGTGTAAACCTAAAAGTATAATTTGAAAAGTTTGCTTTAAAGAACATTAACTCTGACTCACGGATAAAATGATGTAGTACGCCTGCCATAGGAGTGAGTCATGCGATATTTTCTCAGGTGAAGAGTTGGAACATTTAGCTGAAACAGAAACAGCATCATCCTTCCTCCTGTAGAAAGTGACTGCCTGCTGGGAGACACTGAGACTGAAAAATCCTGTCTCCCAAAAATCTTTCATCATCTCATTTACTAAAACATGAGGACTGTATATTAGTATTCCTTCAGTATAGAAATATCTCTATTTTGAAGCAAGAAGAAATTTTTAAAGACTATAAAGGCATGCTGCAGAGCCATTAAATTTCTCATTGACAGTTTGTATTCTCTGCATAGCCTTGAATATTTTAATAGCAATGCCAGTTTCTTTTTCAAAATGCAATCTTACTGCTCAAAGTAACCTCCAAGATGCTTGCCAGTTTAAAACATAAAGTTCCTATGTGGCTAAATAGGACACAGATTTGTCAATTCTTGTTCTGGTGGTTTTTTTAAAAAATTCTGTACATTGATCTTATTGTGTTTCATCCTTGGAAGATGTAATAAAGCTAATTAAAATTGTATGCAATTTTATGATGTTATAAATGATACATAACTTTGAGGGAGAAGTGGCTAAAGGTGGTTGCTAGGGGCAACTAGCAAATAGGTTGTAAGTTAATAGGCTTGCTTCTTGTTTGCAAATATGCTATTAATTAGATGGAAGGAGGGAAGTTTAAAATCACTGCTCAAAAGAAAAACTCTTCTAGCATTCAGGAGATTCTAAACATGTTTGCCTGCCAAGTTATGGGCCTCTTGGGGTCTCTCTAAAGGGATTACTAAGAGGCAATGCTGGAGAAAGACCTATGTCTTATTGGCTCAGGAAAGAAAACCACAGAGCAACTGGTGAGATGCTTCCCAAAAAAGTGGGATAATGACAAACTTCTGGAGTCAAGCCAAAATTAAGTAGGTCAAGGAGAGAAGATTATTCCTTAAAGCCATCAGAACAGTGTGGATCAGTTAACATTATTTCTATTTTGTTTTCAAAAAGCTTGAAGAGTATCTCCTGAAATATTGTTGTTCATTTTAAGTTCATTTAAACTTTAGCTCTTTGCATAATATATATTCTTCTAACTAGGAAATGGTTTGAAAACTCTAGCTCATTTATTACTTCAATAAAGTTTAGACCTTGCAATTTAGAGCAAAACAAAACAAAACAAAAAACCCGTGATTCTGCC
>NW_004448130.1:0-1624 GCF_000243295.1 Trichechus manatus latirostris
TGTAAGCAGGGTGTTATTCAGTTTCCATGTAATTTTTTTTCCTTGCTCTTCCTGTTGTTAATTTCTACCTTGATGGCAGTGTGGTCAGAGAAGATACTTTATATTATCTCAGTATATTAGATTTTGTTGTGGGTTTCTCTGTGGCCTTAGATTTGGTCAATTCTGGAGAACATTCCATGTGCATTGGAAAAGAGTTGGGTGGAGTGTTCTATATATGTCTATGAGGTCAAGTTGGCTGATTGTGCCCGTTAGGTGTTCTGTATCTTTGTTGATATCTTTGTTGTTGAGTTTCTTTCTAGATATTCTGTCCTTTACCAAGAGTGGTGTGTTGAAGTCTCCTACTATTATTGTGGGACTGTCAATTTCTCTTTTCAGTGCAGTTAGAGTTTTTTTTTTTTTTTTTTTTTTGTATTTTGGAGCCCTGTCATTAGGTGCATAGCCTTTTATTATGGTTATGTCTTTCTCATGGATCATCCTTTTAATCACTATATAGTGTCCTTCTTTGTCTTTTATGGTGGATTTTGTTTTAAAGTCTATTTTATCTGAAATTAGTATTGCCACTCCTGCTTTTTTTTGGTAGCTGTTTGCTTGATATATTTTCTTTCCATCTGTTGATTTTTAATAAATTTACCTCTTTGTTTCTAAGGTGTGTCTCTTGTAGACAGCATATTGATGGATCCAGTTTTTTTAATCAGTTCTGTCTCTCTTTGTCTCTTTATGGGTGCATTTAGGCCCTTTACATTCAGTGTAATTATTGATAGATGTGAGTTTATTGCTGTCATCTTGTAGTGCTTTTTTTGGGTGCTGACGTTTTCTTTGTTACTCTTACTCTCTTGTGGTAAAATTTATTTTGTTTGTGGATTTTTTTTCATTTCTTTTGTTTTTGTAGATTTTGTGTTTACTGAGATTTTATGTTTTTCTTTTTTATTTTGATGAGTAGGTTTGTTAACTTTCTTTGTATTTACCTTGAAATTTACCCTTATCTTCCTAGGTTTGAACCAGTCTATCATTTCTTGGTATCACCTTGCCTTCCTCTCTATTAGAAGGTTCTATACCTACCCCATTTATTCCCTCGTTTATTGTTCTGATGTTGTTGTCATTTACAGATTAACTTCTCTGCTTCCCTGTTGTCATTCTTTTGGTTTTGGATAGTCTTTGAGAGTTCATTTCCTAGGTTGGTATCTGGCTAGTACAATCCTGTGTCCTATATTCAGCCTGCGGTCTGATATTGTTTGTTCTCAGATTGAAGACTGAGACTGAGACTTACAAGTCTTGTAAGTTCAGTTTGGTTTTTACATAGTCCCTTAATTTCTGTTTATCTGGAAATGTCCTAATTTCACCATCATATTTGAATGAGAGTTTTGCAGGATAGATTATTCTTGGCTGGCAATTTTTTTCTTTCGAGGTTTTATATATGTCATCCCGTTGCCTTCTTGCCTGCATGGTTTCTGCCAAGTAATCCGAGCTTAGTCTTATTGTTTCTCCTCTGTATGTGACTTTTTGTTTTTCTCGAGCTGCTCTCAGGATTCTTTTTTTGTCTTTGGTTTTGGCGAGTGTGATTATGATATGCCTTGGTGATTTTCTTTTGGGGTCTATCCTATATGGGGTTTGTTGAGCTTCTTGG
>NW_004448131.1:0-1679 GCF_000243295.1 Trichechus manatus latirostris
CATATGTTTTTTCTTCTTTAACTTGTTGAAGTGGTGGATAACAGTGGTTGATTTTGAATGTTGAACCAGCCTTGCATACCTGGAATAAATCATGCTTGGTCATAGTGTATGTATTTATTCATACATTATTGGACATGTCTTGCATACGTAATTTGATTTACTAATATTTTTTGAGGTTTTGCATCTACCTTCATGAGAGATAATGGTCTGTAATGTCTTTTCTTATAATGTCTTCATCTGGTTTAGGTATCAGGGTTATACTTGCCTCATAAAATGAGGTAGGAAAGTCTTCTCTACTTCTATTTTCTAGAAGACAGTGTAGAGAATTGGTGTCATTTCTTCCTTAAATATTTGGTAGCATTCACCAGTGAAACCATCTGTTTCTGCTGCTTTCTTTTTTGGAAGGTTATTAATTATTGATTTAATTTCTTTAATAGATAGATACTTAATCAGATTATTTATTTCTCCTTCTGTGAGTTTTGGTACTTTGGCTCAAGAAATTTGTCCTTTTTGTGTAAGTTATCATTTTTTGACAAAGTGTTGTTTATAATATCCCTTTACTATCATTTTAATGTGCATGGGATCAATAGTGATGATTCCTTTTCTCGTTTCTGATAATATTAATTTTTGTCCTCAGTATTTTTTCATGATTAGGCTGGCTAGCATTTTATCAATTTTATCGATCTTTTCAAAGCAATAGGTTTTGGTTTCATTGGTTTTCTGTATTGTTCTTCTATTTTCTATTTATTGATTTCTCCTTTAATTGTTATATTTCTTTTCTTATACTTGTTTTTGGCATTGCCAAATATGAGTCTGTATCTTTAGACTGTGTTTTATTCTTACTTTGAACACTTGTAATTTATTGTTGAAAGCTAGGCATGATATTTTGGACAATAGAAACTGAGGTAAATAGGTCTTTATTTTGAGGTTTTATGTTAATTTGGCTAGGAGCTGGGCTGTGTTTAATGTTTGCTGTATCTGTAGCTGCTAGAGTTTTTTAAATCCCTCCGGTGTCTTTGTTTCTTTCTCTTTTTTTCTGTCTTTGAGCTTCCCTAAGAACTCTGCCTTAAATTAGATTCTGCATTATGCAGTTCTGTCAGTTTTAATCCTCTGTCATTTTACAGACGCCCTGTTGGTGGTGGTAAAGAGTGGGAGAGAGAAGACCTTCTATAATCTTAGGATTCAATCTCAGTCTTTTAGTGGGCCTTTTTCCCTGGGTTGTGACTTTAGCAAGTGTATAGTAACTTACATTTTCCCCTTACGTAAGATAGGAAGACTAGAGGGATCCTGATCAGGAAAATGCCAGTCCCTCAAGTGGGATAAAGTGTTATAAATTCTTTTTTGCCTGGAATGTTAGCCTTTGTTATGGAGAATAATGTGTGAGTATTTCACAATGGTTACTCTTCCTCTACCCAATAGTTGCTCTATGGTCCTCTGCTCATTTACTTCTGCATTTGTTTGCTTATTCTATCCTCTACTAGTCAAGAGGAGAATTGTCTCTAATCTATAATTAATAATCTGATTTGCTCAAAGTCACACAGCATATTTTATAGATGGGAAAATATGAGACTTAGAAAGATATAGTCATTTTGCAAGATCACCTAGCTAAATTGTGCCTTAAAACTGAAATAAATACACCTGCGTTTCTTAAAATCTCACTATGTAAGATATGGGTCTCT
>NW_004448132.1:0-1677 GCF_000243295.1 Trichechus manatus latirostris
GCTTTGGACATGTTATCAGGAGGGGTCAGTCCCTAGGGAAGAACATCATGCTTGGTGAAGTAGAGGGTCAGCAGAAGAGAGGAAGACCTTCAGTGAGATTGATTGACACAGTGGCTGTAATGATGGGCTCAAGCATGGCAATGATTGTAAGGATGGATCAGAATCCAGCAGTGTTTTGTTCTGTTGTACATGGGGTCATTATGAATTGGAACTGACTTGACAGCATCTGACAACAACAAACTTTGTTCTCGCTCTCTCTTTTGTTTTGGTGAAAATGTACACAACAAAACATACACTCAGTCAACAATTTTTTAAAATAATATTTTGTTGTGTTTTCAGTGAAAGCTTACACAGTAAATTAGCTTCCCATATGACAATTTCTACACAAATTTTTCAGCAATATTACTTACTTTTTCCACAGTGTGTCAACATTCTCTTTAATTGTGTTCTGGTTGTTCTATTTCTAGTACTCTAGTTTCCCTGCTTCCTTATCTTCTCATCTTTGCTTTAGAGTAATTGTTGACCTTTTGATCTCATATAGATGGCTTTTTAATGGAGCACTGTACTCATAGATAATATCCTTTATTTTGTGTGTCAATCTGTTATTTCACTAAAAGGTGACCTCAGGGGATAGTTTTGGTTCAAGGTTTAAATAGTATCTTAGAGCGATAGTCTCAGGGAGTCCTCCAGTCTCAACCAGTCCAGTATGTCTGGATTTTTTAAGAATCTGAGTTCTATTCTGTGTTTTTCTCCCATTCTGTCAAGATCTATCTATTTAGGCCCAGATCAGAATAGTCATGGTAGCCAGTCACCATCTAGTTTTTCTGATCTCAGGGTAGATGAGGCCATGGCTCATGTAGGCTATTAGCTCTAGGAGACTAGTTTCTTCTCTGAGACTTTGGTTTCCTTCTTTCTCTTTTGCTCCTAACAAGTAGAGACCAATAGTTGTACCTTAGATGACTGCTTGCAAACTTTTAAGACTCCAGACACACTCACCTCACTAGTATGCAGAACATGAACTTTGTAATGCCAGTTGACTGAATTGTCCCATGAGATGAAGGTCCTAAGCATTCAAACCTAGAAAAGCATTCTCACAAGGTGTTTGGTTATGTCTGAGAAGTATCTGTAACTGTCCTCTATGAATACATATACCTACACACACATACCTGTACGTGCACTTACATATAGATCTATCTGTGCACACGTATATACTCACCTGTACCTACCCATACACATATATGCCTATACACCTACATATTGTTGGCATTGTTGCCAAATTATAAATGTCATACTCTTTAGCACAAACGTCCTTTTCTCTTGTGCGCTTCTAAGTGGCATCATTTACTTTGGTCAAGCTGTGCTGATTACATTCACATTCTGTGCTTCTTTTCCCATCACTAAAAATAACAAGCATCTACATTCTAAAGAGTGATTCCCCTTACTCCCCACCCCCCATCCCTGGTAATCACCAATGTATGTATATCTATTCTTGTCTTCTTATAAAATGGGATCATACAATATTTGTCCTTATGTGATTGACTTATTTCACTCAGCATTATGTCCTCCAGATCCATCCATCTTATAATATGTTTCATGGAATCATCATTGTTCTTTATATTTTCATTTAATAATTTTTACACGTTCAGTTCATTGATAATGTTTACCTACTTTACCATT
>NW_004448133.1:0-1618 GCF_000243295.1 Trichechus manatus latirostris
CTGTCCAAAATTTTTTTCCCAGTCTGTACGTTCTCTTTTTACTCTTTTGGTGAAGTCTTTTGATGAACATAAGTGTTTAATTTTTAGAAGATCGAAGTTATCTAGCTTATCTTTGGGAGTTTGTGTGTTGCTGGTTGTGGTTTGTATCCTGTTAATGCCGTGTATTAGGGTCTCTAGCATTGATCCTATTTTTTCTTCTATGAACTTTATAGTATTTGGCTTTATATTTAGGTCTTTGATCCATTTTGAATTAGCTTTTGTATATGATGTGAGGTATGGGTCCTGTTTCATTTTTTTGCAGATGGACATCCAGTTTTGCCAGCACCATTTGTTAAAAAGACTGTCTGTTCCCCATTTGATGGACTTGGGCCCTTGTGGTTGTGGATGGATTTACATCTGGGTTCTCAGTTCTGTTCCATTGGTCAATGTATCTGTCGTTGTACCAGTACCAGTCTGTTTTGACTACCGTAGCTGTATAGTAGGTTTGAGGTCAGGTAGTGTGAGTCCTCTTCTTTAATAGGGCTTTACTTATCCAGGGCTTCTTCCCTTTCCATATAACGTTTTTGATTAGTTTTTCCATTTCTTTAAAGAATGTTGTTAGTATTTGGATCAGGATTGCATTGTATTTGTAAATTGCTTTGGGTAGAATTGTCATTTTCACAATGTTGAATCTACCTATCCATGAGCATGGTATGTTTTTCAACTTATGTAGATCCCTTTGGGTTTCCTCCAGTGGTGTTTTGTAGTTTTCTTTGTATAAGTTCATCCCCAGTTAGATTTATTCCTAAGTATTTTACTTTTTAGGGGCTATTATAAATGGTATTGTTTTCTTGATTGGCTTTTCATCGTTCTTTTTATTGGCGTATAGGAATCCAACCGATTTTTGTATTTATCTTGTATCCTGCTACTCTGCTGAATCTTTCTATTAGTTCCAGTAGTTTTCTTGTGGAGTCTTTTGGGTTTTCTATGTATAGTATCATATCATCTGCAAACAGGGACAGTTTAACTTCTTCATTACCAGTTTGGATGCCCTTTATTTCTTTTTCTTGCCTTATTGCTCTAGCTAGGACTTTCATCACAATGTTAAATAGGAGTGGTGATAAAGGGCATCTGTCTTGTTCCTGTTCTCAAGGGGAATGTTTTCAGCCTCTCTCCATTAAGAAGGATGTTGGCTGTTGGTTTTGCATAGAAACCCTTTATAATGTTGAGAAATTTCCCTTCCATACCTATTTTATTGAGAGTTTTTATTAGGATAGGTGCTGGACTTTGTCGAATGACTTTTCTGTGTCAGTTGAGATGATCATGTGATTCTTTTCATTCCTTTTATTTTATGTGGTAGATTATATTGATTGATTTTCTAATGTTGAATCATCCTTACATACCTGGTATGAATCCTACTTGGTCGTGCTGTATTATTTTTTTATATGATGCTGAATTCGATTGGCGAGAATTTTGTTGAGAATTTTTGCATCTATATTCATGACAGATATTGGTGCGTAATTTTTTTTTTTTGTGGCGTCTTTGCCTGGTTTTGGTATCGGTTATGCTGGCTTCATAGAATGAATTCAGAAGTATCGCTTCCTTTTCTATGTTCTGAAATAGTTTTAGTAGTACCGGT
>NW_004448134.1:0-1675 GCF_000243295.1 Trichechus manatus latirostris
CATAGACCAGTGGAATAGAATTGAGAGTCTAGAAATAAACCCATACATCTATGGTCAATTGATTTTTGAACAGAATGCTGTTATGGATTGAACTGTGTCCCCAAAATACGAGTTGTAAATCCTAACCACTATACTTGTGGATGTAATCTCAATTGGGAACTGGGTTTTCTTTGTTATGTTAACGAGGCCATATCAGTGTGAGTGTGTCTTAAGCCAATCCCATTTGAGATATAAAAACAACAGATTAGGCACAGAAGCAAGGAAGCACCAATGGGGAAAGGCTGATGCCACATGAAAATCACCAAGGAAGTGAGAAAGAGAAGCTGAAAGAGACAAGGATTTTCCCCCCAGAGCAGACAGAGAAAGCTCTTCTCCTAAAGCGGAAACCCTGAATTCAGACTTCTGCCCTTCTAAACTGTGAGAAAATAAATTTCTGTTTGTTAAAGCTGCCCACTTGTGGTAATTTCTGTTATAGCAGCTCTAAGAAGCTAACACATGTGCTAAGTTGATCCAATGTGGAAAGAATAATCTCTTTAATAAGTGTTGCTGGGACAGATGGATTTCCACATGCAAAAGAATGAAGCTGGCCCCATACTTCATACCATATATAAAAATTAACTCAAAATGTATCAAGGACCTAAATGTAAGAACTAAAACCATAAAACTCTTAAAACAAAACATAGGGGTAATGCTTCAGGACCTAGTTTTTGACAATAGCTGCATTCATACGACATCAAAAACATAAGCAACAAAAGACCAAAGAGATAAATAGGACTTCTTCAAAACTGAAAACTTTTGTGAACCAAAGAACTTTTCAAAAAAGTAAAGAGACAATGTACACAACGAGAGAAAATATTTGGAAGCATGTATCTGACTAGGGTTTAATATCTAGAATCTATTCAGGACTCCTACAGCTTAACAAAAAAATGACAAACAACCCAATCAAAAAAATGGACGATGCACTTAAATAGATATTTTACCAAAGAAAATATACAAATGGCCAATAAGCACATGAAAAGAAGCTCAAAATCACTAGTCATTAGAGAAATGAAGTCAAACTGCAATAAGATACCACTTCAACCCCACTAGAATGGCTATAATCAGAATAACTGAAGACAGCAAGTAGTGGCCAGGATATGGAGAAATTGGAACCCTCATTCATTGCTGATGAAATTGTAAAATGGTGCAGCCACTATGGAAAATAGTTTGGCAGCTCCTCAAAAAGTTAAGCGTAGAAACACCATATGACTCAGCAATTCGACTCCTAGGTATATCCAAAAGAACTGAAGTCAGAACGCAAACAAACATTTGCATACCAATGTTTATTACAGCACTATGCACAATAGCCAAAAGGTGGAAATAATCTAAGTGTCCATCAACAGATGAATAGCTAAACAAAATGTGGTACATACATACAAGGGAATACTACTCCACCATAAAGAGAAAGGAAGTTCTGCTACACACTGCAACATGGATGATTCTTGAAAATATGCTGAGTGAAAGAAGTCAGTCAGGAAAGGACAAATACTGTATGATTCGTTTAATACATAATATCTAAAATGTATAGAGACCAAAGTTTATTATCTGTTACCAAGGGCAGGTGGGAGGTAGGGGGAAAAGAGGAAATATTGCTTAAGGGACACTGAGTTTTTTGTCAAGGGTGATGGAAAAATTT
>NW_004448135.1:0-1675 GCF_000243295.1 Trichechus manatus latirostris
GTAGGTGATGTGTTCTTCTACTGTATTAAAATCCATTCTACATTTTGCATTGACAGGTTCATATTTAAGAGTGCATCAATGAATAAATTGGGTAAAGTTAGGCAGTCCAGAAACTATCATAAATGGAACCTTATTAGCAAATTGCCATCTCTATCTGTGTAGTTAGTAATGGCAAGTTTGGTGTGGCTTTCACAAAGCTAAATGCTTTTAGTGAAAATTAATCTACCATGCTCTCAAAGCTTCATTTTGTTTGACCAGGCAATGTTTCGTTCTGTTGTACATGGGGTCTCTATGAGTTGAAGCTGACTTGACAGCAACTAACGAGTCCTTGCTTATCTGCAAAGCACTATATTGGTTCATGAGCATAAATAATGTAAGCACAACCAATATGTCCTTCTCTCGATGGAGCTAAGAGTCTAATGATGGAGAATGACATTAACCTGTATTACAGTATTACATACTATTGTTAAACCTATAATTAAAAACTGAAATAAGTACCCTGAAGGAAAGGAGCAAGGAGCTGAGAGAACAGAAGACAAAGGTATCCCATTTGGATCAAGAAGTTCAGGAAGGCTTCTCTACACAAGAGTCACTTGTGGTGATGGATGAGTGAGAGTTAACTGCAAAAGCCAGGAAACATCCCTTGTCTTCCCTGCCTGGGAATCTCCTTACCCTTTAAGATCCATCTTCTTGAAGGCTTCCTTGATTCCCCCAAGTCAGGTTGGTTGCCTCTTCCTCTGTTTTCCCTTTAAAACACTCTCTTTATGCTCTGCTTAGAAGTTTATCACAATGAAATTATCTGTTTATATCTCTCTCCATACAGTTTTGTGAGGCCAGGATGTTGTTTCATTTACTGCAACATCACTGCTCAATCCCAGACACACAGTACGCACTCAGGAAACGTTGCATGAATGAATTGACTCTTCTTTGATCCTGCCATGATGTCTGGTATTTCCAGTTAACCCATTTATTTTAATTAAGGTTTTCGAAGTGTAGATTTTTTACAGTGATGGAATTCTGAGCAATTCTGTCTCATTATATTGACTTCATACTCTAGAATCTGTGTTTATCTCATTATGTTGACTTCATAGTCTAGAATTTGTGTTTATACAAGATATAAGGATTTTTTTTAAGCTTATTAGAATACAGGACATCAGAGATTAACACCTCAGCTCCAAGTATTTGGTGAGATGAATTTTAATGACCCAGGAACACCTGAAGGGAATGTGATCCTGGACAACAAAGTTTTGATTCAGGGTGGTAAACATGCCACACAATTTTGTAGTAATAACCAAGCAAGACTTAATGGATTCTTTACAGCAATGATTAAACTGAAACTGCCAGGAAATTCCATAAGGCTAAGTGGTACTTTGTCATGTAATAATAATTCTGTTTCGTTCAGCAAAAATTCAAGGAAATTCATAGGTCTTCTCTCCAATGGAGGTTTCTGCATTTCTGCTAGATTAGAGATACACAGGATGGGCCTGCTTCCCCCATAGTGTTCCGTTGCCTAGCAACCAACATGTCTAGGCATTACAAGGATGGGGGCTACATGAATGCACACTCTCACTCGCTTTTATCAATAGATAAGAGGAAATGCAGTGGGGGAGACAACTATAAATCAACAACAACAAAAACAGAACTTCTAAAAGTTTGCTGAAGAATCAGCAAACTA
>NW_004448136.1:0-1655 GCF_000243295.1 Trichechus manatus latirostris
TTTATTTCCAGAATCAATGGCATCAGCAACTTGTAGTATTCTAATTCAATTCTTTGGACACAAAAATGTATGGCTTAATTTAGTGATAAATAAAAGAGCTTAAATAGCTCTGACAGACAGTGCCTAAGACTAATTCTATTTTATTGAATCTCCAAGTAGTATTATAAAGCTATCTTAGAGACTTGAAGAATATTTTAAATAATCGTTGTTTTTAGTTGCCATCAAGTTGAGCTGACTCACGGCAACCCCACGTGTGCAGAATAGAACTGCTCCATAGGGTTTCCAAGACTATTTTTTCTACACAACACATATAGATCTAATATATTTCTAAATATACAGCCAGATGTACCCTTTATCATATGGTAGTTACTTGAATTTCAGGCTTTACTGCCAAAATGATAACTACCTTATCTAATTTTAAAGTGAGCATTTACATGTACAATCTAGTATGTGCAGTGGTTAAGGGAATGGTCTCTAGAAACAGACTTCTTGGGTACGAATCCCAGTTCTGCCACTTATTAGCTATTTGGCTTTAGAAAAGTTGACGAAACTCTGTGCCTCAGTTTATTCATCTATCAAATGGGGACTTTCCATAGGGTTGTTACGAGTTCAGCTATGTAAAATATTTAGAAAAGGAACTGACACAAAGTAAGCCTTATAGAGTTGTTTGGTTTACTATGTTATCAGAAAAAAAATTATATATTATTTCTTCATTCTCACAAAATCCTTTGAGTAAGCAAAATCACACATACACACTCAAATAATTTTGGGTAGTATGCTAAATTAGATGATCCAGATAAACTTCTTTAGATGAATTTTAATGTCTCTTCAAATTTCAATATAACAGTAGTTTGCTAATTGTGTTTCTTATTTCAAACTGAAAAATAGATCTTATTTTAAAATATACAAGAATATTTCATCTTTAGAGGGTACGACAAGAGAAAAGGTGTTACAGCTTTCAATACACAGATACTTAAATTGCTATTTCAAGTGTATGGAGTTGAACAAAAAAAGCATTATCAGTCAGCTACATTTAATTATACTGAAACATTCTGACTGAAAGGAAAAAGTATACTATTATTCCTTTGACAGGTTACTACTCCTCTTTTTTAAATGACTCCATATGTCTAATTAAACCTTAGATGTACATTTCTAATTTTAGCACAATATTTTTATTCACTCTACATAAGAATTCAAAAAAAGATCTTAAGAGTAGAATCAACTGCTACCTAACTCCCATACTTATGAGTTAGTCTTAGGGTAAGCTATTTCAACAATCTAGTTGCAGTTTTCAAATTAAAATATTTATGTATTATAACCAAAAGCATTTGCACTAACGTATAGACATTCTATCACTTTGTCTTTATGAACTGTTTCTAAATAAATTCTTAAATGAATGTTTACAGGTTTAACATCATACAAAATCCAAACTGTGAAATACAAACAGTAAAAGAGCCACAAAAACAAAGATGTAGTCAAACAGCCAGACAATTCATCTATGAAAGGCTAATATTCTAGATTAGTGAAAACAATGATGGGTCTGATTAAACTCTTAAGTGCCCATTTAGATTCAAAGATCCAATATTTGTTCTCATTAAGCAGTCTATGTTATATTTTTTAATATTCTCAAATTAGACATTTCTTATGACTATCAA
>NW_004448137.1:0-1558 GCF_000243295.1 Trichechus manatus latirostris
CTCCAACATTTGTTATTTCCAGTTTTTTTGATTCGTGCCGGGGTGTGATGGTATGTCATTATGGTTTTAATTTGCATTTCTCTAAATGGTTAGTGATCTTGAGCGTTTCCTCATGTGTCTGTTGGCTGCTTGAATGTCTTCAATGGTGAAGTGTCTGGTCATTTCCTTTGCCCATTTTTTAATTGGGATTATTTGTCTTTTTGTTGTAGAGGTGTTGGATTTTCTTGTAGATTTTAGATTAGACCTTTGTCTGACATGTACTGTCCAAAATTTTTTTCCCAGTCTGTAGGTTCTCTTTTTACTCTTTTGGAGAAGTCTTTTGAAGAGCTTAGGTGTTTGATTTTTAGAAGATCCCAGTTATCTAGCTTGTCTTCTGGAGTTTGTGTGTTGTTGGTTATGGTTTGTATCCTATTAATGCCGTGTATTAGGGCCTCTAGTGTTTATCCTATTTTTCCTTCTATGAACTTTTTTGTTTTTGGCTTTATATTTAGGTCTTTGATCTGTTCTGAATTAGTTTTTGTTTATGGTGTGAGGTGTGGGTCCCGTTTCATTTTTTTGCAGATGCACATCCAGTTTTACCAGCACCATTTGTTAAAAAGACTGTCTTTTTTCCCATTTGATGGTCTATGGGCTCTTGTCGAAGATCAAGTGACCGTAGGTGGATGGATTTACATCTAGTTCTCGATTCTTTTCCACTGGTCAATGTATCTGTCGCTGTACAAGTACCAGGCTTGTCTGCCTACCGTAGCTGTATAGTAGTTTCTGAGGTCAGGTAGTGTGAGTCCTCCTACTTTAGTCTTCTTATTCAATAGTGCTTTACTTATTCGGGACTTCTTCCCTTTCCATATAAAGTTAATGATTAGTTTTTCCATCTCTTTGAAGAATGTTGTTGGTATTTGGATCGGATTTGCATTGTATTTGTAAATTGCCTTGGGTAGAATTGTCATTTTCACAGGTTGAGTCTACCTATCCATGAGTGTGGTATGTTTTTCCATTTATGTAGATCCGTATGTGTTTCTTGCAGTAGTGTTTTGTAGTTTTCTGTATATAGGTCTTTTACATCCCTGGTTAGATTTATTCTTAAGTATTTCAATTTTTTAGAGGCTATTATAAATGGTATTGTTTTCCTTTCATTGTTCTCTTTATTGGTGTATAGGAATCCAACTGATTTTTGTATGTAATCTTGTATCCTGCTACTCTGCTGAATCTATTAGTTTCAGTGGATTTCTCGCGGAGTCTTTAGGGTTTTCTATGTATAGTATCATATCATCCCCAAACAAGAACACTTAAATTTCTTCATTACCAATTTGGATGCCCTTTTTTTCTTTTTCTTGCCTTATTGCTCTAGCGAGAACTTCCAGCACAATGATAAATAGGAGTGGTGATAAAGGGCATCCTTATCTTGTTCCTGATCTCAAGGGAAATGTTTTCAGCCTCTGTCCATTCAGAATGATGTTAGCTGTTTATTTTGCATAGATGCCCTTTATTATGTTGAGAAATTTCCCTTCTATACCTGTTTTATTGAGAGTTTTTATCAGGAATGGGTGTTGGACTTTGT
>NW_004448138.1:0-1674 GCF_000243295.1 Trichechus manatus latirostris
GAGCTGATTCTGACTCATGGTGACCCCATGTGACAGAGTAGAATTGCTCTATAGGGTTTTCTTGGCTGTAATCTAGCCTTACAAAAGCAGATACCAGGCCTTTCTTCCAAGATGCCTCTGGGTGGACTGGAACTGCCAACCTTTAGGTTAGTAGTCAGGTACAAACTATTGGCACCACCCCTGGACCTAAGCTGCCAATTTATCACACTTCATATGAATAAAATTGTTTAGGCCTGGTTGAGCTGTGGGGGTTAGGGACTCAGCTGACGCAGGGCAAGAAGAGTAAACAGGACAGAGCGAAGCAGCCTTTCAACACTCTACAGCCACTCTAAAGGACCAAAACACTGAACCAACCTCAGAGGCCCTGGGCACAGCCAACAGGCACTTGGGATCTGGTCCTTTCCCAGGCTTCTCTATGAGGTCGGAATGATGATTTGGCAAGTGCAATCCACACTCAGAAGCATCTGCTGAATCCAGGTTAAATACCCTTCTGAGCTTCCTTAACATGAGACAGAGAACAGTGAATATTTGGTTACTGTCAACACGGGTAACAGACCCAGACAGACTGGTAGTTAGAATTCCACTTGGTAAAAAGCTTAAGCCACCAAGCCTTTGGCTTTCCATGAGGTAATTTTCCATGGATGGGTTAATTTGCTAGATTTCTCCAGAATAACAGCCTGCAACAGGGCAGATTTACTGCATAGCTGTGATTTTTGCGTGTTTCTTCATAGCTGCAATGTGCTAAATGATCTCTTGAGGTTGTTTCTAGTTCTAGGATCTATAACTCTATGAACTACTTCTATTTGTTATTGCTCCTAACTGTCACTGGCCATATAGTTTATTCTCACTTGGCACATAAAGGATCAGAGAAGTGAACTGAATAGCCCAGGCCCATGAAACTAGACAACACTTATTCTGAAACCAGGCGTGGGGTATTTGAAGCTCACAAACTCATGGCCTCGCCTTTTTTTGGGTCAATTAAATACAGCATAGGTAAGGGGATAGTTTATCATTCAAACTGACACTTTTTTGAGTGAAAGGGGATACCATTAATAATTATGCTGGGACAGCAGGCAAAAACCATGACGAATGGATACTTTAGATGTTAAGGGAGAAAGAACGAGGTAGTTTTTTTTTTCTTTTTTTAAAATGAGGGCATTGATGGATCTTAAATTTGAATTCTGCAGAATTTATGGGGTACTTTAAATTTATAATCATTTGTTTTGCTCGCCACTCATAAAAACCCTCCCATGTGGTTAGCTTGAGTGCCCTTGTACCCAAAGCGAGCATACGGAGAGGCTTCCCTCAGCCCTGGCCCCAGTGTGGCTAATCATAAAGTACAACAGCTTTAACTTCCAAATGTGTCCTTCACCTTCCCACCTCTTCTATTAATACCCCAATCTCTGCTGCCTCCTTAAAGCAATGATTATTAGATCATTCAGAGGAAGCCAGAGTCTCCCTTGAAGCAGATCTTTGGTGCACCCCTGTGGGCTGCTTGTTTTGCTTACCCCGCACCCATTTTTCTAATCCCATCACAAATTGTTAGCTGATGCCTGGTTCCACCACACAGAACCAAAAGGGGGCTCCTACTAGGTTGGTTCCCCAGCCTGCTTCTTATAATAACAGAGATTAAACCAAAATTACAGCATAGCCACTTGCCTCCAGACTGGTCAT
>NW_004448139.1:0-1672 GCF_000243295.1 Trichechus manatus latirostris
ACAAGAAATTAAAAAACAAATACAGAGCTTCCCTGTACTTTTCACCCAGCTTGCCCCAAAAGAATAACATATAACCATAGAACATTATTAAAACCAGGAAACTGACATATGGTACAACAGTATTAACTAAACTCAGAACTTATTCAGATTTCACCACTTTTTACATGCGCTTTTTTAAATATGTAGTTCTATGAAATTTTACCACACGTACAGATTCATGTAACCAGCACCACAATCAGGATACAAAATTGTTCCTGTGCTACCCTTTACAGTAACACTCTTCCACCAACTCTAGCCCATGGGAATCATTGATTCAATGACATTTTTAAACACCTAAAATACTAAATGACACTTAAAAGTTACTTAAAATCTGTAAAAGACAGAAATAATTGAATATACTTGATAGCTTGAAAGAATTCACAATTAGGTCCCTTCCTTGAATTACAGTGGCCTCTGAAAGCCTATGTAAATGGCTCCCCAAACCCCAGAGCCATCGAGTTGATTCCGACTCACAGCGACCCTATAGGACAGAGAAAAACCGCCCCATAGCGTTTCCAAGGAGAGCCTGGTGGATTCGAACAGCTGACCTTCTGGTTAGCAGACGTAGCACTTAACCACTACGCGATCAGGGTTTCCAAATGTCTCCCCAGCACAATACATTTCCAGAGAAAACAGTTCAAATGCATTCAATAAAAATCTTCATTCAGAGTTATCTCTACTTTCTAAATCACATCTTTGAGAGCTTCATTCAAAAGCAAAAACTATCTTAATTTAAATTCAAAATAGCTGGCTACTCAAAAACATTTACTTAAACCAAAAAACCAAACCTGTTGCCATTGAATCAATTCTGACTCATAGCGACTTTATAGGATAGAATAGAACTGTCCCATAGGCTTTCCAAGGAGCAGCTGGTGGGTTCAAACTGCTGACCTTTTGGTTGGCAGCCGAGCTCTTAACCACTGCGCCACCATTTACTTGAAAGACTTTTTAAAATTTGTACTATTTACTAAGCCATTTCTATTTACCGATTAATATTGTAATTATGTGTTAAAAAATATTTTCTTTGATGATTATTTTCCAATTAGCAAAGGCCAAGTGTCCTTGATTAACTGCAGATTTACCTTAAAAAAAAAAAGAGGAATAATAAAACACTCTTCTTGTTTTACAAATGAAGATTTTTTTTTTTCCCCTTAATTTGAGGAAGCTTGAATTTGTTTGGAGTCCTGGTGGCGCAGTGGTTAAGTGATATGGCTGCTAATCAAAAGGCAGGCAGTTAGAATCTACTAGCCACTCCTTGGAAACCCTATGGAACAGATCTACTCCATCCTATAGGGTCGGAATTGACTCGAGGGCAACAGGTTTGATTTGGTTTTGAATTTGTTTGCGCGCGCACGCACGCACACACACACGAATGCACGCACCTCAACCAATACCGAAAAACTAAATTTGTAGCAATCTATATTGCCCTATGCTTTTTTAAAAAATTGTGACATTTTTTATGAGTTTATCATCATGGAAAAACTATGTTTACATTACCCTAATTCCCAAATTTTAGGTTATTAAAATAAATAAATCTATTAAGAAGCAAATTTACTAGCTTTAAAATGCTTTAAAGACAAAAGAGACAAATGAGTAAGTGAGAAGAGATACATATTATATGACTAATGACAGT
>NW_004448140.1:0-1672 GCF_000243295.1 Trichechus manatus latirostris
TAACATAGACATCTTGTCAGAGTTTCCAGTCTACCTAGGTTATGGATTTTGGACTTGCCAGGCCCCATGATCTTGTGAGCCAATTCCTTAAAGTAAATCTAGTTCTATATATACTTATATACCCTGTTGGTTCTGTTTGTCTGGAGAACCTAATACAGCGAGTATTCACACTGTCTTCAGTTTTTTCACTACAAAAAACATGACAGTAACTATTCTTTTATAAAATCTTTGTGTACTTATTGTTCTAAGAGAATCCCAGGAGTAGGGTTTCTGGACATAGAATATGTGAATTTTTAACTTTAATAGATGTTGTCAGCTTGCATTCTAAAAAGACTATAACATTTCATACTTATACTACCAATTTAATAAAGAACAATTTTCCTCACATTGTCACCAAAAATAGGTATTATGTCTCTTTAAAATTTTTACCAGTTTAGTGGGGGCTATAATGCGAATTTAATCTTCATCTTTCTGAGTATTAGATAATTTGTGTATTTTTAAAACATGGTTGACCATTTGGATTTGCTTTTTAATGCAATATCTATTTCAGTCCTTTGCCTTCTTTTCTACTGAATTTTTGGTCTTTTTCTTGCCAGTTTTTAAGAGCTCTTTGCATATGATAGATATTAACACTGCATTACAATTTTCCCAGTCATTTATTAATGACTGTTTATATTATCTTTTGCTATATAAAAAATGAGAAATCTGTATGTAAATAAACACCTCTTTTTTTTTTTCATTTCAGATTTCTTCTGGCTTTCCAATCTTCATGAAAAAGGCTTCCCTTGCTGTTAATCTGACCTAACAACAACTGTTTCCTAGATATTCTTATAATATTTTTGTTTATCTTTTTAGCAGTTTTGCCAGTTTCATTTATTAAATAAGCTACATCATTTCCACTGAATTAAATTACTATATTTGTCATATCCCCCACATGTCTGTCAGTTTGTCATACTGTGGTGGCTTGAGTGATGCTGTGATGCTGGAAGCTATGCCACTGGTATTCAAATACTAGCAGGGGTCACCCATGACGGACAGGTTTCAGATGCGCTTCCAGACTAAGACAGACTAGGAAGAAGGACTCAGCAATCTGTTTCTGAAAAGAATTAGCCAGGGAAAACCTTACGAACAACAGCAGAACATTGTCTGATATAGTGCCTGAAGATGAGTCCCTCAGGTTGGAAGGCACTGAAAATATGACTGGGGAACAGCTGCCTCCTCAAAGTAAAGTCGACCTTAATGATGTGGATGGAGTCAAGCTTTCGGGCCCTTCATTTGCTGATGTGGCATGACTCAAAATGAGAAGATACAGCTGCAAACATCCACTAATAATCGGAACCTGGAATGTATGAAGTATGAATCCAGGAAAATTGGAAATCTTCAGAAATGAAATGGAATAAATAAAAATCGACAACCTAGGCATTAAAGGAGCTGAAATGGACTGGTATTAGTCATTTTGAATCGGACAATCATATGGCCTACTATGCCAAGAATGACAAATTAAAGAGGAATGGCGTTGCATTCGTTGTCAAAAAGAACATTTCAAGATCTATCCTGAAGTACAGTGCTGTCAGTGGTAGGATAATATCCATACACTTACAAAGAAGACCAGTTAATACGACTATTATTCAAACTTACGCACCAACCACTAAGGACAAAGATGAAGAAATTA
>NW_004448141.1:0-1671 GCF_000243295.1 Trichechus manatus latirostris
GACTCCTTATGCCTGTGCCTAGGCAATGGGGCTCTGCCTGCCCTGAGTTCCAACCTTAGGGGAGCTGACAGATTGTTTTTTCCTGTTTGTTAATTTGTTCCCTCTCTAAAGCTTGGAGAATGGCTCAGGGTGCCCGACAGGTCCTACTTCCGGCCCAGGGGGCTCAGCAATCACTGAAGCTGAACTGGGACTCAGAGCATAGAAGGAAGGTGGCAGGTAAATGGGAGCGAGGTACTTCCCAAAAGGGGCAGGGGTTTTTGATCCTCACAGTAGGTTAGATGCTTGTATTTATCTTTCACCAGTTGAGCACCACATCTTGCTGATTCTGGAGGTTTAGTAGACTCTCTACCACTCGGTCTCTCCTAATGTGGAAAATGCATCCCAAGCGCCACTGCTTGCCTCACCCCTTCTGCACCAGCGGATCCTGCTTGCAGGGTGCCGGGGCCAGCTAGGTCAGGTCTGGCAGCTCTTTGCTGCTTCTGAACAGTCTCCCCCTCCCCCTAATGCTCAGTCAGATTCCTCGACTTTGTCTTTGATGTTCAGGGCTCCTAGCTTGTCATATATAATAGATTCACTTGTTTTTTCAGGTCTTTGTTGTAAGAGGGACCACAGGAAGAGTCTGACTACTCTGCCATCTTGGTCCCGCCCCATGTTTTGTTTTTCTTGAAGTGAAATTTTATTCATTTCAATTTTAAAAGCATTGAAACTAAATTGGTATGGTTTCTGTAACAAGTCCTTGTTGTTGCATGCAGTCTAGTTGATCCCAACTCATAGTGACCCTATAGGACAGATTGGAACTTTCCCATAGGGTTTCCAAAGCTGTAATCTTTATGGGGGAGCCCTGATGGAGCAGTGGTTAAGAGCCTGGCTGCTAACCAAAAAAAGGTAGACAGTTTGAATCTGCCAGCTGCTCCTTGGAAACCCTATGAGGCAGTTCTACTCTGTCCTACAGGATTGCTGAGTTGGAATCGACTTGATGGTAATGAACTTGGTTTGGTTTTGGTTTGATTTAGAGCACATACAGCCTCCTGGAGAACATTGCCCCAACCCTGCAAAATATTGTCACCTAGCTGGTGCCATAATTGTGTCTTTAGAAGGCCCTTCCATTGTTCCATCAAGCCAGCTGCTTCAGGATGATGGGGAACATGGTAAGATCAGTGAATTCCACGAGTATGGGCCCATCGCCACACTTCACTCTTTTCACCAGAGGCAATGCTGTGTGGGATACCATGACGGTGGATAAGGTACTCTGTAAGTCCACTGATAGTAGTTTTGGCAGAAGCATCGCATGCAGGGAAGGAAAATCTGTATCTAGACTGTCTATCCCAGTAAGAACAAAATGTTGCCCCTTCCATAATGTAATCAACTGCCACCAGGTTACTGGCTGATTGCTCTGAGAAATGGTGCCATGTCAGGGACTCAGTGTTGGTCTCTGCTGCTGGTGGATTGGGCACTCAGCAGTGGCTGTAGCCAAGTCAGCCTTGGTGAGGGGAAGTCCATATTGCTGAACCCATGCTTAACCTCCAGCCCTGCCACCATGGCCACTTTGTTCATGAGCCCATGGGGCAGTGACAGGAGTGGCTGGGGAAAGAGAATGACTAGTTCCTACAGAAAATACCATCCTATCCACTTGATTGTTAAAATCCTCCTCTGCTGAGATCACCCTTTTGT
>NW_004448142.1:0-1671 GCF_000243295.1 Trichechus manatus latirostris
TTGAGGAATTTCCCTTCTATTCCTATTTTGCTGAGAGTTTTTATCATGAATTTGTGTTGGACTTTGTCAAATGCCTTTTCAGCATCGACTGATAAGATCATGTGGTTCTTGTCTTTTATTTATGTGATGGATTACACTGATTGTTTTTCTGATGTTGAAATATGCCTACATACCTGGTATAAATCCCACTTGGTCATGATAATTTTCTTTTTTTTTAATTCTATTGGGCAGAATTTTGTTGAGGATTTTTGCACCAATGTTCATGAGGGATACTGGTCTGTAATTTCGTTTTTTGTGGTATCTTTACATGGTTTTGGTATGAGGGTTATGCTGGCTTCATAGGATGAGTTTGGGAGTATTCCATCCTTTTCTATACTCTGAAATAACTTTAGTAATAGTGGTGTTAACTCTTATCTGAAAGTTTGCTAGAATTCTCCAGTGAAACTGTCAGGGCCAGGGCTTTTTTGTTGTTGTTGTTGGGAGTTTTTTAATTATCTTTTAAATCTCTTCTTTTGTTGTAGGTTTATTTAGTTGTTCTACCTCTGTTTGTGTTAGTTTATGTAGGTAGTGTATTTCTAGAAATTTGTCCATTTCCTCTAGGTTTTCAAATTTGTTAGAGTACAGTTTTTCAAAGTATTCTGTTATGATTGTTTTAATTTCAGTTGGGTCTGTTGTGATATCACCCATCTTGTTTCTTATTTGGGTTATTTGCTTCCTCTCCTGTTTTTCTTTTGTCAATTTGGCCAATGGTTTATCAATTTTGTTGATCTTTTCAAAGAATCAGCTTTTGGTCTTGTTAACTCTTTCAATTATTTTTCTATTCTCTATTTCATTTAAATCTGCTCTAATCCTTATCATTTCCTTTCTTCTGGTGCCCGAGGTCTTCTTTTGCTCCTCTCTGTCTACTTGTTTGAGTTGTAGGGTTTATGTTTTCATTTTGGCCCTTTCTTCTTTTGGATGTGTGTATTTATTGTTACAAATTGACTTCTGAGCACTGCTTTTGCTGTGTCCCAAAGGTTCTGGTAGGATGTGTTTTCATTCTCATTTGATTCTGTGAATTTCTTTATTCCATCCTTAATTTCTTCTATAACCCAGTAATTTTTGAGCAGGACGTTTTACAGTTTCCATGTGTTTGATTTTTTTTTCCTTGCTTTTTCTGTTATTGATTTCTACTTTTATAGCTTTATGGTCAGAAAAGATGCTGTGTAAATTTGGATGCTTTGGATTCTGTTAAGGCTGGCTTTATGGCCTAATATGTAGTCTATTCTGGAAAATGTTCCATTTGCATTGTAAAAGAAAGTATAATTGTCTGCCGTTGGGTGGAGTGGTATGTATATGTCTGTGAGATCACATTGGTTGATTGTGCCATTTAGCTCTTCGTATCTTTATTGAGCTTCTTTTTGGATATTCTGTAGAGCTGTCTATCTCCTTTTCCAATGCTGTTAGAGTTTCTTTTATGTATTTTGGAGCCTTGTCATTGGGTGCCTAAATATTTATTATGGTTATGTCCTCCTGGTGTATTGACACTTTAATCATTATATTGTGTCCTTCCTTATCCTTTGTGGTGGATTTTACTTTAAAGTCTACTTTGTCAGAGATTAATATTGCCACTCCTGCTCTTTTTTGAGTGTTGTTTGCTTGATATATTTTTTTCATCCTTTGAGTTTTAGT
>NW_004448143.1:0-1631 GCF_000243295.1 Trichechus manatus latirostris
CAGATAAACAGAAGTTTAGGGAATTTGCAAAAACCAAACCAAAATTACAAGAAATACTAAAGGGAGTCCTCTGGATAGAAAATCAGTAACATCAGATAACAACGCAAGACTAGAACACAGGACAGAGCGACCAGATATCAAATGAGATAGAGAAGTCACAAAAATACATCAAAGCTGAAACATTGAAAGCAGGGAAACAGAGATATCAATATGTAAAAAAGGACAACATTAAAACAAAAAAGAGGGACTTAAAAAATGTAGACATCAATTTTTCATATGGAGGGGAAGTCAAGGTGATATAGGGAAATAAAAGTCTGGTATTAACTTAGAAAATAAGGGTAAATATTAAGGTAACCACAAAGGAAACTAACAATCCAACAAATCAAAATAAAAAACTAGAAAAATATAAAGACTCAGCAAACACAAAATCAACAACAATGAAAAAGATGAAAAGAAAATACATAAAGAAAAACAACTCAGCACAGAAAATTAAGGGAAACAAAGAAACTGTGAACAACACACAAAAAAAGACATCAAAATGACAGCACTAAACTCATACCTATCAATAATTATGCTATAAATGGACTAAATGCACCAATAAAGACACAGAGTGGCAGATTGGATAAAAAAGCACGATCCCTCTATATGCTGCCTAGAAGAAACACACCTTAGACTTAAAGACACAAGCTAAAACTCAAAGGATGGAAACAAAATATATCAAGCCAACAACACTCAAAAAAGAGCAGGAGTGGCAATACTAATCTCTGACAAAATAAACTTTAAAGAAAAAGCCACCACAAAGGATAAGGAAGGACACTATATAATGATTAAAGGGTCAATACACCAGGAAGATAAAACTATAATAAATATTTACACACCCAATGACAGGGCTCCAAAATACATAAAACAAACTCTAATAGTACTGAAAAGAGAGATAGACAGCTCCACAATAGTAGTAGTAGGAGACTTCAACACGCCACTTTTGGTGAAAGAACATCCAGAAAAAAGTTCCACAAAGACACGGAAGAGCGAAATGCTACAATCAATCAACTTGATCTCATAGACATATACCGAATACTCCACCCAACAGCAGTCAAGTATACTTTCTTTTCCAATGCACATGGAACATTCTCCAGAAGAGACCACAAATTGGGTCATAAACCAAGCCTTAACAGAATCCAAAACACTAAAACATTACAAAGCATCTTTTCTGACCATAAAGCCATAAAAGTACAAATCAACAACAGAAAAAGCAAGGAAAAAAAACCAAACACATGGAAACTGAACAACACCTTGCTTAAAAACTACTGGGTTATAGAAGAAATTAAAGAGGGAATAAAGAAACTCATAAAATCAAACGAGAATGAAAACACATCCTACCAGAACCTTTGGGACACAGCAAATGCAGTGCGCAAAGGTCAGCTTATAGCAATAAACGCACACACCCAAAAAGAAGAAAGGGCCATAATCAAAACATTAACCCTACAACTGGAACAAATAGAAAGAGAGCAGCAAAAGAAGTCCTCAGGTGCCAGAAGAAAAGAAATAATAAGAATTAGAGCAGAATTAAATGAAATAGAGAACAGAAAAACAATTGAAAGAGTTAACAAGACCAAAAGCTGGTTCTTTGA
>NW_004448144.1:0-1669 GCF_000243295.1 Trichechus manatus latirostris
GTCTTTACCTGGTTTTGGTATCAGGGTTATGCTGGCTTCATAGAATGAGTTTGGGAGTATTCCATCCTTTTCTATATTCTAAAATACCTTTAGCAGTAGCGGTGTTAACTCTTCTCTGAAAGTCTGGTAGAATTCTCCAGTGAAAATGTCCAGCCAGGGAGATTTTTGTTGGGAGATTTTAGTTACCTTTTCAATCTTTTCTTTTGTTGTAGGTTTATTTAGTTGTTCTACCTCTGTTTGTGTTAGTTCAGGTATGAAGTGAGTTTCCAGAAATTTGTCCATTTCCTCTAGGTTTTCAAATTTGTTTGGGTACAATTTTTCATAGTATTCTGTTATGATTCTTTTAATTTCAGTTGGGTCTGTTGTGATATCACCTATCTCATTTCTTATATGGGTTATCCACTTCCTCTCCTGTTTTTCCTTTGTCAGTTTGGCCAATGGTTTATCGATTTTGTTGATTTTTTCAAAGAACCAGCTTTTGGTCTTGTTAACTCTTTCAATTGTTTTTCTATCCTCTACTTCATTTAAGTCTGCCCTAATTCTTTATTATTTCCTTTCTTCTGTGCCCGAGGGCTTCTTTTGCTGCTCTCTTTCTACTTCTTTGAGTTGTAGGTTACTGTTTTGATTTTGGTCCCTTCTTCTTTTTGGATGGTGCATTTACTGCTATAAACTGACCTTTGAGCACTGCTTTTGCTGTGTCCCATAGGTCCTGGTAGGATGCGTTTTCATTCTCATTTGAGTCTATGAATTTCTTTATTCCATCCTTAATTTCTTCTATAATCCAGCAGTTTTTGAGCAAAGTTTTGTTTAGTTTCCATGTGTTTGAGTTTTTTTCCTTGCTTTTTCTGTTATTGATTTCTACTGTTATGGCTTTATGGTCAGACAAGATGCTTTGTAATATTTCGATGCTTTGGATTTTGTTAAGGCTTGCTTTATGGCCTAATATATGCTCTGTCCTGGAGAATGCTTCATGTGCATTGGAAAAGAAAGTATACCTGGCTGCTGTTGGGTGGAGTGTTCAGTATATGTCTATGAGATCAAGTTGGTTGATTGTGGCATTTAGATATTCCGTGTCTTTATTGAGCTTTTTTCTGGATGTTCTGTAATTCACCAAAAGTGGTGTGTTGAAGTCTCCTACTATTATTGTGGGGCTGTCTATCTCTCTTTTCAATGCTGTTAGAGTTTGTTTTATGTATTTTGGAGCCCTGTCATTGGGTGCATAAATTTTTATTATAGTTATGTCCTCCTGATGTATTGAGCCTTTAATCATTGTATAGTGTCCTTCCTTATCCTTTGTGGTGGGTTTTACTTTACAGTCTATTTTGTCAGAGATAAATATTGCCACTCCTGCTCTTTTTTGAGTGTTGTTTGCTTGATGTATTTTTTTTCCCATCCTTTGCAATTTAGTTTGTATCTTTAAGGCTAAGGTGTGTCTCTCGTAGGCAGCAGATAGAGAGATCGTGTTCTTTTATCCATTCTGTCACTCTCTGTCTCTTTATTGGTGCATTTAGTCTGTCTACTTTCAGCATAATTATTAATAGGTATGAGTTTAGTGCTGTCATTTTGATGTCTTTTTTGTGTATTGTTGACAGTTTCTTTGTTCCACTTAATTTTCTGTGCTGAGTTGTTTTTCTTTATGTATTTTCTTTTCATCTTTTTCATTGTTGTT
>NW_004448145.1:0-1667 GCF_000243295.1 Trichechus manatus latirostris
CCTGGGGTTGTTAACCAATGTCATAGAACAATATGTGTACTGACTATTTAATGAGAAACTGTTTGTTCTGTACACCTTCATCTAAAGTACAATAAAAAATTGTAAAAAAGAAATGAGCTATCAAGCTATGAAAAGATACAAAGGAATCTTAAATGCATATTGGTAAGTGAAAGAAGCCAGTCCAAAAAAGCTACCTAGTGTATGATTTTAACTATATAACATTCTGGAAAAGGCAAAACTACGGAGACAGTAAAAAGATCAGTGGTTGCCAGGGATTCAGGTCAAGGGGAATGAGTTGGTGTAGCATAGGATATATTTAGTTTGCAGCTGAGCTCTTAACCACTGCACCACCTGGGCTCCAGGATATATTTAGAGCAGTGAAACTATTCTTTATGCTACTTATCTTAGTCATCTAGTGCTGCTATAACAGAAATACCACAAATGGATGGCTTCAAACACAGTTCAATCCATGACACTACTGTAACAGTGGACATACGATACGCATTTGTCAAAACACACAGGACTGTATAACTCAAAGAGTGAATCCTAATGTAAACTATAGATTTTAGTTAATAATAATTTACTAATATTATTTCATCAATTGTAACAATGTACCACAGGAATGCAAGATGTTAATAATAAGAGACAGTGTTCAGAGAGGTGGGAGGGTATATAGGAATGCTCTGTACTTTCTGCATACTTTTTATGTAAACCTAAAACTGCTCTAAAAATAGTCTATAAAATTAATTTAGGAGTAAAAATGCAAATATGATATTTATTCATTAAATAAATGAACAATGATTTATCTAGTAAAGAAATAACATTATTCAGCAGGCTAAACAATAAATATCTAGTTCAGTTCTAACTCATTTCCCTTATCCTACCAAATGGAAGTTTATGTGGATTGAGTGGAAGACGTATGCAAATTTACAAGGAAAGGCCAAAGTTCAAGAGAGAAGGAAAGAGACAAACATGCACACAGATATAGATAAACCAGGGCAAGTCTATAGGGATAAAAGGCACCAACACAAATACAGAGAGGAGAAAGGCAAATGGAACTATAAAAGAAAAATGGCGACAAACTTTTATTAAGAAGCATCTCCATCTTGTGTTCCTGGTGTACTTACTAACTACACCAAGCTTTGTTTCCATTTAATCATTCATTGGATCATCCACCCACCATTGCATTTGTTCATCCTTTAATTCAACCAAAAATTTTCAGTGTATACTGTTTTCTAGGCACTCTTCCAGGTGTAGAGGATAGACTGTGAACAAAGTAGACAAAAATTCCAGCCTTCATGGAGTTTTCATTCTGGAGAGTAGAGACAGGTTGCAAATTAGATCAGCTAATGTGTAGTATTTGAGGTTGTATAACACTTAGAAGAAAATATAAAGTAAGGAAGGGAATATAAAATGCTGGTGAGAAAAGGAGTTAACATTTTCAACAGAGAAACCATAGAAGGCCTCACTGAGAAGGCGACTTTTGAATAAAGACCTGAAGAAAGGGAGAGACGGAGCCATGTGTAAATGGGGGAAAACAATGCAGGAAAACAGAATACCTGGTGTAAAGGCTTTCTGCAGGAGCATGGTTGCTCAAAGAAGAGCAAGAAGACCAACTGGGGCCAAGTATAGTGAGCAAAGAGAGTAGTGGGAGAAAAGAGCAGTAT
>NW_004448146.1:0-1606 GCF_000243295.1 Trichechus manatus latirostris
TTTTATGGGGCTGTACAATCCCTGGCTGAACAGTGAACCTCGGGAGTGACTTCATTACTGAGCTAAAAGGGTGTCTGGGGGCCATAGTCTCGGGGTTTCTTCAATCTCTGTCAGACCAGTAAGTCTGCTCTTTTTTTGTGAGTTAGAATTTTGTTCTACATTTTTCTCCAGCTCTGTCCAGGACCCTCTGTAGTGATCCTGGTCAGAGCAGACACTACCTAGTTGAACTAGACCCAGTCTGGTGGAGGCCGTGGTAGTTGCGGTCCATTAGTCCTTTGGATTAATCTTTTCCTTATATCTTGTTTTCTTCATTCTTCCTTGCTCCTGAACAGGTGAGACCAGTGGAGTATCTTAGATGGCTGGTCACAGGCTTTTAAGACCCCAGATGCTACTCACTAAGGTAGAATGTAAAACATTTTCTTTATAAACTGTGTTATGTCAATTGAGTTAGATGTTCCCCGAGACCATGGTCCACACAGCCCTCTGCCCAGCAGTTCAGTCCCTCAGGGAGTTTGGATGTGTCTAGGGAGCTTCCATCACCTTTCCTTGTACAAGTTGTGCTGGCTTCCCCAGTATTGTGTACTGTCGTACCCTTCACCAAAGTTACCAGTTATCTATTGTTTGTTTAGTATTCCCCCCACCCCTCTCATCCCTCATAACCAACAAAGATTGTTTCTTTTTGTGTGTAAATCTTTTCATGAGTTTTACAGTAGAGGTCTCATACAATATTTGTCCTTTTGTGATTGACTTATTTCACTCAGCAGAATGTCCCCCAGTTTCATCCATGTTATGAGCTGCTTCACAGATTCATCATTGTTCTTTATCACTGCATAGTATTCCATTGTGTGTATGTACCATAATTTTTTTATCCATTTATCTGTTGATGGGCATTTAGGTTGTTTCCATCTTTTTGCTACTGTGAACAATGCTGCAATGAACATGGGTGTGCAGGTGTCTATTTGTGTGACGGCTCTTATTTCTCTAGGGTATATTCCTAGGAGTGGGATTGCTAGCTTTCTAAGGAAGTGCCACATCATTTTCCAAAATGGTTGTATCATTTTGCATTCCCACCAGCAGTGCATAAGAGTTCCAGTCTCCCCGCAGCCTCTACCACATTTGTTATTTCCAGTGTTTTTGATTCATGCCAGTAATGCCAGGGTGAGATGGTATCTCATTGGGGTTTTAATTTACATTTCTCTAATGGCTAGTGATTGTGAGCATTTCCTCATGTGTCTGTTGGCTGCTTGAATGTTTTCTTTGGTGAAGCGTCTGTTCATTTCCATTGATCATTTTTTTGGATTATTTGTCTTTTTGTTGTAGAGGTGTTGGATTTTCTTGTAGATTTTAGACCTTTGTCGGATTTGTCAGAGGCAAATTTTTTTTCCCAGTCTGTAGGTTCTCTTTTTACTCTTTCGGTGAAGTCTTTTGATGAACATAAGTGTTTAATTTTTAGAAGATCCCAGTTATCTAGCTTATCTTCTGGAGTTTGTGTGTTGTTAGTTATGGTTTGTACTCTGTTATTGCCGTGTATTAGGGCCTCTAGCGTTGATCCTATTTTTTCTTCTATGAACTTCATAGTTTTTGGCTTTATATTTAGGTCTTTGAT
>NW_004448147.1:0-1666 GCF_000243295.1 Trichechus manatus latirostris
GAGCCGACAGAGAAAGTGTTCCCCTGGAGCTGATGCCCTGAATTTGGATTTGTAGCCTACTGGACTGTGAGAGAATAAATTTCTCTTTGTAAAGCTATCCACTTGTGGTATTCCTGTTAGAGCAGCAGCAGATGACTGAGACACACGTCATACCAAAATCTTTAGGACACATCAAAGGCAGTGCTCAGAGATCAATTTATAGCAATAGATGCACTCATCTATTTGTCTATGGCATGAACTGGGGCCAGTGGGGCAATTTTGGGTGTACCACAGGGCTGGGAGGTGGAGCAGGATGGGGTCCAAGGATCCAGGGTCCAATCCTGTGCAACTTGGGGGTGTGGAGCTCAGCAGGGAGGGACCAGGGGACAGTGCAAGGTGGGGTCCTGTGGTTTGTGAGTCTGTGCCAGTTCCACCTGAGGGCATGGCACTCAGTGGTGTGGGGCTGGGGGCAGTACAGTGTGGGGTGTAGGGGGCCAAGGGTCAGCACCAGTCCCATTCAGGGGTTGAACACTAAGTGGAGCTGGGCCATTAGGCAGCATGGAGCAGGGTTTGGGAGTCCAGAGACCAGCAACTCTGCCGCTCAGGGGTGTAAGGTTCAGTGGATGGTGTAGAGTCAGGAGGGAAGGAGAGAATGTGATGTGCAGAGCTAGGTGGAAGGGTGAAAGAAAAGTGAGAAAGAGAAATAAAAGCAAAAAAAAAAATGGTGGCACGGTGGGGGCAGGGAAGACCCAGGAAAGCCATGTGCTGGTGCTTCTCTAGCTGAGCAGTGCACATGGCCTGTTGAGAAGGGGTGGAGGCGGCACACAGGGAATAGGTGGACAGGAGAAAGGAAAGGAACGAAGGGAAAGAGAGAAGAAACAAAAACAAAAATATGATGCTGAGGGATCTGGCCATTGGGGATGGGGCAGAAGCAGGGTGGCAGTGAGATGGTGTCTCTCTTGCTAGGTGACACAGCAGAGCCCATCAGGAAGGGGTGAAGGCAGTACAGAGGGCTAGGTGAGAAGGACAAGGAAAAGGAGAAAGGGAAAGAGAAAAATATATACAGTGCTGAGGGAGCTGACAAGTGGGGCCAGGGTGGCAGTGAGCCAGTTTCCGGCCTAGCAACTGTGGCCCATTGGAAAGCAGTAGAGGCTGTGTACAGGGCAGAAGGGTGAGGAATGGTAAAGTGTGTATCTCTAGTTACTGGGTGCTCTGTCTCCTGTTGGGAGCTCCATGAAGTTGCCTTTCCATACTCCCTGACCAGGGTCATTGTTAGCTGTGTTCCAGGATGGTGAAGCTGTGCCACGTTAGCTGGCAGGGGAACTCCACTCCATAGCTCTCCTCATTTTCTGTTCTGTCAGTTTCTCCTTCCATTCGGTGCTTGATCTCGTTCTTTATCCCTTCATTTGATGCTTAGGGTTCCAGGATTGATGTTTGTATCTGTTTTACTTAGTTTTTCAGGTCTTTACTGCCTAGAGACGGCATGCTGCTTTTGTCTATAGTGCCATGTTGGTTTCACTTCCTATCCATAGGGTTTTCACTGGCTGATTTTTGAAAGTAGATTGCCAGGCCTTTTTCCGAGTCTATCTTTTCTGGAGGAAACCCTGGTGGCATAGTGGTTAAGTGCTATGGCTGCTAACCAAAAGGTTGGCAGTTCAAATCCACCAGATGCTCCTTGGAAACTCTA
>NW_004448148.1:0-1622 GCF_000243295.1 Trichechus manatus latirostris
TTGTTAACCAATGTCATAAAACAGCATGTGTGTTACTGTTACATGAGAAACTATCTCTTCTGTAAGCCTTCACCTGAAGTACAATAAAATCTCAAAAAAAAAAAAAAGACTAGATAGGAAATTTAGGGGACAGTGACTTTATGTTAATGGGGGAGGAACAACTCATAAAAGGAGAGTGAGAATGGTTGTACAACTCAAAGAATGTAATCAATGTCTCTGAATGTACCTGTAAAAATGGTGGAATTGGTGTATATTTTGCTGTGTATATTCTCAACAACAACAACAAAATAAAATTTAAAAAGAAAGAAAAAAAAATGTCTTTGTAGGCTGCAGAACAGAGATTCAAGGCAACCCATCTGAACAGCAATGGAGGCTCTAAACATAGTTATAATCTTCCACCATGTTAAAAAGTTTGAACTTAAAAATGGTTCTTAAACATTAGTAGACATATAGAATATCTTATTAAACAACATCTTATTCTCTACCTTTTTTATCAGCATGTTCAACTCTGAAAATATATGCAAATTATTCCCTTTCAACCTTTAAATCAGAATATGAGGAACATCGTGAAGTATCATAGGAGACTAACAAATTACAGTGGTGTTCACTTAAATTAATACCTGTTAAAAAGGAAAGATAATTTTATAGAACACTTATTCTATGAACCGAATCAAAATGTACACAGAAAATATACGTATAAACATTTTCAAATGAAAATTGAAAAGGCTATTGTTTTGGCAACACACACACACAATCCAAGGATAAAGAAAAACACGATCAGATAAAATAATAACAAAATAATCACAACAAATTACATAAGCCCAAATTTAGCCTCACCTTTAAATATGAGTTTGCCAAACACTCCCCATAAAATGACTAGGAAATGGGTCAATAATTTATTTCAAGTTAACATACGAAATAAAACAAGAACATAAGATCGTCAATCTATCCAAAGTCAAAAAGAAACTCAATGGAAGTCAGGTTCCTCCTCATTTCCTGTTAATTCTTAATGGAACCATTACATTTTCTCTGCTGTGTTGCAGACCATGTACCACTACAGAAGGATTTTTTTTTGGTAAAAGTCTTTAATAAAGAATGAAGGACGTTGTTTGCTCATTATTCTTATTTTATAAGGAAAACAACAGATGTCACAACATAGTTATATGTGTGTCTGCCCTGTTAAACAAGAAGGATATATCCATTCATTAAAAAAGTGTGTGTGACCTATGAGCAGCTGATATTTGAGAAAAGCCCATAGTCCATTAATTGGGGAAAAGACAGTCTCTTTAACAAATAGTGCTGGCATAACTGGATATCCATCTGCAAAAAACTAAAACAAGACCAATGCCTCACATCATGCACAAAAACTAACTCAAAATGGATCAAAGACTTAAATATAAAATCCAAAATGATAAGGATCATGGAAGAAAAAATAGGGACAACGCTAGGAGCCATAAAACATGGCATAAAAAAATATGATGGTTAAATTAGGACTTTTCAAGATAAACAGAAATTAAGTGAATATGTAAAAACCAAATCAAACTTACAAGAATTATTAAAGGGAGTTCTTTGATCTGAGAACAAACAACCTCAGCTCACAGGCTGAATCTAGGATGCAGGAT
>NW_004448149.1:0-1626 GCF_000243295.1 Trichechus manatus latirostris
CCAATGGAACAGAATTGAGAACCCAGATGTAAATCCATCCACCTATGGTCACCTGATCTTCGACAAGGGCCCAAAGTCCATCAAATCAGGAAAAGACAGTCTTTTTAACAAATTGTGCTGGCAAAACTGGATATCCATCTGCAAAAAAATGAAACAGGACCCATAACTCACACCATATACAAAAAAAAAATTCAAAATGGATCAAAGACCTAAGTATAAAGTCAAAAACCATAGAGTTCATTGAAGAAAAAATAGGATCAATACTAGAGGCCCTAATACATGGCATTAACAGGATACAAACCATAACCATCAACAAACAAACTCCAGAAGATAAGCTAGATAACTGGGATCTTCTGAAAATCAAAAACCTATGCTCTTCAAAAGACTTCACCAAAAGAGTAAAAAGGAACCTACAGAGTGGGAAAAATATTTTGGGCATTGCAAGTCAGACAAAGGTGTAATCTCTTAAATCTATAAGAAAATCCAACACCTCTACAACAAAAACACAAATAATCTAATTAAAAAATGGGCAAAGGAAATGAACAGACACTTTACCAAAGAAGACATTCAAACAGCCAACAGACACATGAGGAAATGCTCGCAATCACTAGCCATTAGAGAAATGCAAATTAAAACCACAATGAGATATCATCTCACCCCGGTATTATTGGCACGAATCAAAAACACTGGAAATAACAAATGTTGGAGAGGCTACAGGGAGATCGGAACACTTATGCACTGCTGGTGGGAATGCAAAATGATACAACCATTTTGGAAAATGATACGGCCCTTCCTTAGAAAACTAGAAATAGAAATACCATACTGGTCCTGTTTCATTTTTTTGCAGATGGACATCCAGTTTTGCCAGCACCACTTGTTAAAAAGACTGTCTTTCCCCCAGTTGATGGACTTTGGGCCCTTGTCAAACATCAGGTGACCATTTAATTTCTTATTTGGGTTATTTGACTCCTCTCCTGTTTTTCTTTTGTCAGTCTGGCCAGTGGTTTGTCGATTTTGTTGATCCTTTCAAAAGACCAACTTTTGGTTTTGTTGATTCTTTCTCTTGTTTTTCTAATCTGTATTTCATTTATTTCTTCTCTAATCTTTACCATTTCCTTTCTTCTGGTGGCTGTGGGCTTTTTTTGCTGTTCTCTGTTCGAATTCTGTAGTTAATATTTTGATTTTGTTCCTTTGTTCTTTTTTGATATGTGCATCTATTGCTATAAATTGTCCTCTGAGGACTGCCTCTGCTGTGTCCCAAACGTTTTGGTATTATGTGTTTTCTTTCTCTTGATATCAGAACTCTTATGTACTGCTTTTGGGAAGCCAAAATGATACAACCATTTTGGAAAATGATACAGTGCTTCCTTAGAAAACTAAAAATAGAAATACCATACGATCCAGCAGTCCTACTTCTAGGAATATATCCTAGAGAATTAAGAGCCATCACAGGAAAAGACATATGCACACCCATGTTCATTGCAGCATTGTTCACAATAGCAAAAAGATGGAAACAACCTAGATGTCCATCAACAGATGAATGGATAAACAACTATGGTACATACACTCAATGCAGTATTATGCAATGATAAAGAACAATGATGACTCTGTGAATCATCTCATAAC
>NW_004448150.1:0-1664 GCF_000243295.1 Trichechus manatus latirostris
TTTATCTTCATTTCTCGATTTCTTGTCTCTTCACTCCAATGGCAAGCTTTTTTTTTTGCTCCTGTTTTTCTCTCCTCTCTCTCCTTTTCCATACCCAACCAAGCTCCACACATCACAAACTCCCCCTCCCCTTCCCTCCTGCCTATTTGCACCATGTGCTGAACATTGCACTCCCAAGAAGCACAGGAATGACCTACTAGAACCCGCCCTGCACTGACCACCAGCTCACCTTGTCGGCCCAAGTACATGCAACAAACAACCCATCCCAGCACGTCCCCTTCAGCTGGACCTGCCCTGCTGCACCATATCTGAGTGACTGCCCCTGACCATTGGACAAAGAGGTGAAAAATATCGTGTCCCCAGATAAGCAAACAACATACAGCCAGCCTGCTAAGACATAACCAAATAAAACAAAAAAGCAGGATGAAACAAATCTCAATCAATAAACAAAGAAAATAACTTCTGAATGTCCTGAAGACAGCAGACAATATCAAAACATTTTGAAAAACAGGACAGGATGGTTCCAGTAGTCATCCAAAATAAAATACCAGATGAATTTCCAGTAGAAGAAAAGGCACTGAACTACCTGATAGGGAATTCAAATCTCTAATATTCAGAACTATCCAAGAGTTGAAGCAAAAAGCAGACAAAAATGAGGAAAAAATAGACAAAATCATGGAAAATACAGACAAAAATATGGAAGAATTCAGGAAGATGATACAGGAACAAAATTCCAAAATATATTCACAACTAGAAATTATACAAAAACAACAACTAAAATCCAAAGATAAACAACAAGATTTCAGAAATGGACAGCGTCATAGAAGGGCTGGGGAACAGGTTTGAAAAAATGGAAGACAGGCTTAGCAAAATTGAAGACAAACACTTGGATATAACTTTGTTTGAGGAAAAATCAGAAAAAAGAGCAAAGAAAAATGAAGAAACCTTGAGAATTATGTGGGATAAAATCAAAAGCAAAATTTGCAAGTGATTGGAGTTCCAGAACGGGGATAAAAAGGAAAACAAAGAGAGGATCATTGAAGAATTGCTGACAGAAAACTTCACTAATATCATGAAACATGAAAAGCTGACCATCCAGGAAGCTCAAGAAACCCCATATAGGATAAACCCCAAAAGAAAATCACCAAGGCGTATCATAATCACACTTGCTAAAACCAAAGACAAAGAATCCTGAGAGCAGCTCAGAAAAAACGAAAAGTCACATACAGAGGGGAAACAATAAGACTAAGCTCTGATTACTCGGCAGAAACCATGCAGGCAAGAAGGCAATGGGATGACATCTATAAAACCTTAAAAGAAAAAAATTGCAAACCAAGAATAATATATCCAAAACTCTCATTCTAATACGATGGTGAAATTAGGACATTTCCAGACAAACAGAAATTAAATGAATATGTAAAAACCAAACCAAACCTGCAAGAATTATTAAGGGGAGTCAATCGGTTTGAGAACAAACAACATCAGATGACAGCCTGAATCTAGGACACAAGATCACAACAGCCAGATGCAAACCTAGGAAATGAACACTCAAGGACTATTCAAAACAAAAAGATTTACAACAGCAAACCAGAGAAGTTAATCTGCAAATGACAACAATAAAAGAGGGAATAAATGGTGTAGGTATAGAACCTTCTAATGGAGAG
>NW_004448151.1:0-1640 GCF_000243295.1 Trichechus manatus latirostris
ACCTCACACCATGCACAAAAACTAACTCAAAATGGATCAAAGACTTAAATATAAAATCAAAAATGATAAAAATCATGGAAGAAAAAATAGAGACAATGCTAGGAGCCCTAATATGTGGCATAAACACAATATGAGCCATAAGTAACAATGCACAAGCACCAGAACAGAGACTAGATAACTGGGAACTCCTCAAAATCAAACACTTATGCTCATCAAAAGACTTACCAAAAGAGTGAAAAGACAACCTACAGACTGGGAAAAAATTTTTGGCTATGACAAATCCGATCAGCCTCTAATCTCTAAAATCTACAAGATACTGCAAAACCTCAACAACAAAAAGACAAATAAGCCAGTTTAAAAATGGGCAAAGAATATGAACAGGCACTTCACCAAAGAATATTCAGGCAGCTAACAGACACATGAAGAAATGCTCACGATCATTAGCCATTAGAGAAATGCAGATCAAAACTACGCAACAAGGCTAGTATTGATCCAGAAAACACAAAATAATAAATGCTAGAGAGGTTGTGGAGAGACTGGAACACTTATACACTGTTGGTGGAAATGTAAAATGGTATAACCACTTTAGAAATCGATTTGGCGCTTCCTTAAAAGCTAGAAATAGAAGTACCATACGCTCCAGCTATCCCACTTCTTAGAATATATCTTAGAGAAATAAGAGCTGTCACACGAATAGATATATGCACACTCATGTTCATTGCAGCACTGTTCACAATAGCAAAAAGATGGAATCAACCTAGGTGCCCATCAATGGACGAATGGATAAACAAATCATGGTACATCCACACATTTGAATACTACACAACAATAAAGAACAGCCATGAAGCTGTGAAACATCTCATAACATGGAGGAAGCTAGAGGTCACTATGCTGAGTGAATTTAGTCAGTCGCAGAATGACAAATATTGTATAAGACACTGTTATAAGAACTCAAGAAAAGCTTTTAACACAGGAGAAAACATTCTTTGACGGTTACGAGGGTGGGGAGGGAGGGGAAGGGCTATTTACTACCCAGATAGTAGATAAGAATTATCTTAGGTGAAGGGAAGGACAGCACACACTACAGGGAAAGTCAGCACAACTGGACTAAACCAAAGCTAAAAAGTTTCCTGAATACAATCAAACACTTTGAAGGACAGAGTAGCAGGGGTAGGGGTCTGGAGACCATGCTTTCAGGGGACATCTAGGCCAACTGGCACAACAAAGCTTATTAAGAAAATGTTCTGCATCCTACTTTGGTGAGTGGTGTCTGGGGTCTTAAAAGCTTGCAAGTGGCCATCTAAAATGCATCAATTGGTCCCAACCACCTAGAGTAAAGGAGAATGAAGAACACCAAAGACACAAGGAAAGTATTAGCCCAAGAGACAGAAAGGGCCACATAAACCAGAGACTTCATCAGCCTAACACCAGAAGAAGTAGATGGTTCCTGGCTACCACCAATGACCATCCTGACAGGGAACACAACAGAGAGTTCCGGATGGAGCAGGAGAAAGATGGGGTGCAGAACTCAAATTCTACTAAGAAGACCAGATTTAATGGTCTGACTGAGACTGGAGGAACCCCAGAAAGCATGGCCCCTGGATTCTCTATCAGCCCAGAACTAAAAAAATTTCCAAGGC
>NW_004448152.1:0-1664 GCF_000243295.1 Trichechus manatus latirostris
ATGGAAGCAGCAGTCAAGAAATCAAAAGACACATTGCATTGGGCAAATCTGCTGCAAAAGACCTCTTTAAAGTGTTAAAAAAACAAAAATGTCGCCTTGAGGACTAAGGGTGCCTGACCCAAGCCATGATGTTTTCAATTGCCTCATATGCATGCAAAAGCTGGACAGTGAATAAGGAAGACCAAAGAAGAATTGACGCCTTTAAATTGCAGTGTTGAAGAAGAATATTGAATATACCATGGGCTGCCAAAAGAATGAACAAATCTGTCTTGGAAGAAGTACAACCAAGAATGCTCCTTAGAAGCAAGGATGGCGAGACTGAGTCTCAGATACTTTGGACATGTTATCAGGCCGGATCAGTCCCTGGAGAAGGACATCATGCTTGCTAAAGTAGAAGGTCAGTGAAAAAGACAAGGACCATCAAGGAGATGAATTGACACAGTGGCTGCAACAGTGAGCTCAAACACAGTAACAACTGTGAGGATGGTGCAGTACTGGGTAGTGTTTCGTTCTGTTGTACATAGAGTTACTATGAGTTGGAACTGACTCGATGGCACCTAACAACAACAATAACAATGTTTCTGTCAATATAATTATATTAGAAAAGTTTTTATTCAATGCAAAAGAAAACCATGTTGATGTAAAGCTGGTCTTCACAAAGCTTAAGTTTGAATGAAGACATTTTATTCCTATTTTGTTATACCCCTTCCAAAATTCAAGGAAAAAGACAATACTGCTGGCTTTTAAATCCTGCTTTTTGCATCCCTATTGTTGTTGCAGTTGTAAGGAGCCATTGAGTTGATTCTGGCTCATAATGACCCTATTACAACACAAGGAAATACTGCTCAATCCTGCACCATCTTTATGATCCTTGTTATGCTTAAGCCCCTGGTTGCAGCTACTGTGCCAATCCATCTCGTTGAGGGTCTTCCTCTTTTTCAATGACCCTCTACTTTACCAAGCATGATATCCTTCTCCAGGGACTGGTCCCACCTGATAACATGTCCAAAGTATGTGAGATGAAGTTTCATCATCCTCGCTTCTAAGGAGAATTCTGGATGTACTTGTTTCAAGACAAAATTGTCTGTTCTTCTGACAGTCCATTGTATAGTCAGTATTCTTTGCCAACACCGTAATTCAAAGATGTCAATTCTTCTTCTCTCTTCCTTATTTATTTGCCCAGTTTTCGCATGCATATGAGGTGATTGAATACACTATGGCTTTGGTCAGGTGCACCTTAGTCTTTAAAGGGACATCTTTGCTTTTAACAATTTAAAGAGGTCTTTTGCAGCCAATTTGCCCAATACAATGCATTCTTTTTTCTTGACTGCTGCTTCCATGGGTATTGATTGTGAATCCAAGTACAATGAAATCCTCAACAGTGTCAATCTTTTCTCCATTTTCATAATGTTGTTGCTTATTTGTCCAGTTGTGATAATTTTTGTTTTTTTATGTTGAGGTGTAATCCAGACTGAAGGCTGTACTCTTTGATCTTCATCAGTAAGTTTTCAAGTCCTCTTCACTTTCAACAAGCAAAGTTGTGTCATCTGCATATCGCTGGTTGTTGATGAGTCTTCCTCCAATCCTGATGTCTCATTCTTCTTCATATAGTCCAGCTTCTCAGATTATTTGCTCAGCATACAGATTGAATAGGTATGGTGAAA
>NW_004448153.1:0-1663 GCF_000243295.1 Trichechus manatus latirostris
CTCTCTGTTGTGTTCCCTGTCAGGGCGGTCATTGGTGGTAGCCAGGCACCATCTATTCTTCTGGTCTCAGGCTGATGAAGTCTCTGGTTTATGTGGCCCTTTCTGTCTTCCTGGGCTAATACTTTCTTGTGTCTTTGGCATTCTTCATTCTCCTTTACTCCAGGTGGTTGGGACCAATTGATGCATCTTAGATGGCCATTAGCAAGCTTTTAAGACTCCAGACGCTACTCACCAAAGTAGGATGCAGAACATTTCTTAATAAGCTTTGTTATGCCAGTTGACCTAGATGTGCCCTGAAAGCATGGTCCCCAGACCCCTACCCCTGCTACTGTGTCCCTCAAAGTATTTGTATTCAGGAAACTTCTTAGGTTTGGTTTAGTCCAGTTGTGCTGACTTCCCCTGTAGTGTGTGCTGTCGTTCCCTTCACCTAAGATAATTCTTACTACTATCTAGTTAGTAAATAACCCTCACTCTCCCTCCCCACCCTTGTAACATCAAAGAATGTTTTCTTCTGTGTTTAAACCTTTTCTTGAGTTCTCATAATAGTGGTCTTACACAATATCTGTCCTTCTGTGACTGACTAAATTCACTATATAATAATAATAATAATGCCCTCCAGATTCCTCTGTGTTATAAGATGTTTCACAGCTTCATCGTTGTTCTTTATCATTGCATAGTATTCCATTGTGTGGATGTACCATAATTTGTTTATCCATTTGTCCGTTGATGGGCACCTAGGTTGTTTCCATCTTTTTGCTATTGTGAACAGTGCTGCAATGAAATGGGTGTGCATATATCTATTCGTGTGACGGCTCTTGTTTCTCTAGGATATATTCCAAGGAGCAGGATAGCTGGATCGTATGGTACTTCTATTTCTAGCTTTCTAAGGAAGCGCCAAATCGATTTCCAAAGTGCTGGTACCATTTTACATTCCCACCAACAGTGTATAAGTGTTCCATTCTCTCCACAACCTCTCTAGCATTTATTATTTTGTGTTTTTTGGATTAATGCTCGCCTTGTTGGGGTGAGATGATATCTCATTGTCGTTTTGATCTGCATTTCTCTAATGGTTAATGATTGTGAGCATTTCTTCATGTGTCTGTTAGCTGCCTGGATATCTTCTTTGGCAAAGTGTCTGTTCATATCTTTTGCCCATTTTTTAATTGGGTTATTTGTCTTTTTGTTGTTGAGGTTTTGCAGTATCTTGTCGATTTTAGAGATTAGATGCTGACTGGATTTGTTGTAGCCAATAATTTTTTCCCAGTCTGTAGGTTGACTTTTTAATCTTTTTTGATGAGCATAAGCATTTGATTTTTAGGAGCTCCCATTTATCTAGTCTATCTTCTGGTGCTTCTGCATTGTTGCTTATGGTTTGTGGTGTGTTATGCCATGTGTTAGGGCTCCTATCATTGTCCCTATTTATTTTCCATGATCTTTATCATTTTCGATTTTATATTTAAGTCTTTGGTCCATTTTTGAGTTAGTTTTTGTGCGTGGTGTGAGGTATGGGTCTTATTTCAGTTTTTTTGCAGATGGATATCCAGTTATGCCAGCACCATTTGTTAAAGAGACTGTCTTTTCCCCATTTAACAGACTTTGGGCCTTTGTCAAATATCAGCTGCTCATAGGTGGATGAATTTACATCTGGATTCTCAATTCTGTC
>NW_004448154.1:0-1595 GCF_000243295.1 Trichechus manatus latirostris
CTTGGTGATTTTCTTTTGGGGTCTCTCCTATATGGGGTTCGTTGAGCTTCTTGGATGGCCAGCTTTTCATCTTTCATGATATTGGGGATGATTTCTGTCAGCAGTTCTTCAATGATCCTTTGTGTGTTTTCTGTTTTCTCCCCCTGTTCTGGAATTCCAATCAGTCACAAATTTTTGCTTTTGATTGTATCCCACATAACTCTCAGGGTCTCTTCATTTTTCTTTGTTATTTTTTCTGAATTTTCCTTACACTGAGTTGTATCCAAGTGTTTGTCTTCAGTTCCACTGATCCTGTCTTCCACCATCTCAAATCTGCTTCTCAGCCCTTCTATGACACCGTCCATTTCTGAAATCTTGTTGGTTATCTTTTTGATTTCTAATTGTTGTCTTTGTATAATTTCTAGTTGTGAATTTATTTTGGCATTTTGTTCCTGCATCATCTTCCTGAATTCTCCCAATTTTTTGTCTGTATTTTCCATGAATTTGTCTATTTTTTCTTCACTTTTGTCAGCTTTTTGTTTCAGTTCTTGGATAATTCTGAGTATTAGAGATTTGAGTTTGCTATCAGGTAGTTCTAGTGCATTTTCTTCCACAACAGAGTCATCTGGTGTTTTATTTTGGACGCCTACTGGAAGCATCCTGTCCTGTTTTTGTAAATGTTTTGATATTGTCTGCTGTATTCAGGGCATTCAGTAGTTATTTTTCTCGTTTATTGATTGTAGATTTGTTTGTTTCATCCCTTTTTTTGAAATTTGGCTATGTCTGAGCAGGCGGGCTGTGTGTTCTTTGTTGTTTGCTTGTCTGTGGGGACAATACTTTTCGCATCCTTCTCCAATTGGCAGGGTCAGTCACTCAGATGTGGTACGGCAGGGCAGGTCTAGCTGAAGAGGAGTTACTGGAATGGGTTGTTTGTGGCACTTACTGCAGCCACCAGGGCAGGTCCGTAATCAGTGCAGTGTAAGTTCCAGTCGGCCGTGCCTGTGTTGCTTGGTGGTGTGATGTTAAGTGCACGGTGCAGGTAGGAAGGATGAAGGGAGGAGATTGTGATGTGTGGAGCTAATATGGGTATGTGTGAGAGGAGAGAGGAACAGGAGCTAAAAACATACAAACAAACAAAAACAATGACAGAGGAGCTTGCCGTTGGAGTGGAGAGATGAGAGACTATGAAATGGAGAACAACAAAAAGGGGAAGAGGTAGAAAAGAAACGAAAACAATGAATAAATAAAAATTGGAAAGGGAAAAGAACAGCAAAGTTCCCAGGGATTCCCCCGGTGTGGCTATGAGGTCTGGGGAAGTTGTTCTCAGGTGATGCAGTACAGCCTGGCTAGAGGGTGTAGAGGTATTCAGGTATTCAGGGAACAGAAGGAGAAGGAAGATATAGAGAGTTGAGAAACTGAGTAATGAAGAAAGACAAAAAGGGAAAAAGAGGTAAAAGAAAACAAAACAAATTAAAAAAAAGAAGAAGAAAAGCCCCCCAAAAAACAGGAAAAAAAAAAAAAACCAACGAAGAAAGAAATGCCCTCAGGGATCCCTCTGCATGTCTGTGTAAGCTGAGGGGGTAGGTTCCAAGCCTCGAAGCACCGTCTGGCCAGAA
>NW_004448155.1:0-1660 GCF_000243295.1 Trichechus manatus latirostris
TAAACCCCCTCACCTTGAATATCCCAAGGCAGTCTCCTTTCCTTGATCCCTCAAGCCATTTTTTGGCCAGCTTGGGAAGCCTGTTCTGCTCTTCCCCAGAAGCCTCACAAAATAAACAAACCTATCCATACCTTTTTGAGGTGTGGATGTGGTGGTGTCATCAGTATTTTTTTTTTTCTTTTGGTGTCATCAGTCTCGACGTTCAAACCAAATTCTGGCTGAGGTTCCATTCTGTCTGTAAAGTATGGCCACGGTGTGTCAAAAAACACAAGCAACCAAAGAAAAAATAGATAAACTGGACTTCATCCCAATTTTAAATACTTTTGTCTTTAGAGACACAATCAAGAAAGTGAAGGAAAAAAAAAACCCCACAGAATGGGAAAAAAATTTGCAAATTATAAACCTAATAAAGGACTAGTATTCAGAATACATAAAGAACTCCTACAAAGCAACAATAGAAAGACAAATAACCCAATTAAAATCGGTCAAAGTGTTTGAATAGACATTTCTCCAAAGAGATATACAAATATGCACATGAAAAGATGCTCAACATCATGAGTCATCAGGAAAATGCAAATCTAAACCACAATGAGAGACCACGTCATACCCACTAAGATGGCTATAATAAAAAAACATTATTTTTCACTTATTAAATAATAAGCATTGACAAGGATGTGGAGAATTTGGAGCCCCCGTGCTTTGCTGGTAGGAATGTAAAACGATGCAGCTGCTATCAAAAACAGTCTGGCAATTCTTCGAAAGAGTTAAACATAGAATTACCATATGACCCTAGTAATTCCATTCCTAGGTATGTATCCCAAAAAACTGAAAAAATATGTTCAGACAAAAACTTATATACAAATGTTCATAGCAGCATTATTCATAAGTCAAAAAGTAGAAACAACCGAAATGTCCATCAACTCATGAATGGCTAAACAAACTGTTATATATCCGTACAATGAAATATTATTCAGTCATGCTACAACATGGACTAGACTTGAAGACACTATGCTAAGTGAAAGAAGTCTGTCACATAAAAATGTCCCAAACAAAAAAAAATCCCACTGCTGTCGAGTCAATTCTGACTCATAAAAATGTCCAGAATAGGTCAATCCACAGAGTCAGAAAATAGATCAGTGGTTTCCAGGGTTACAGGGAGGGAGGTGCAGGAGGGAGAAATAGATAGTGACTGCTAACAGATAACAGGGTTTCTGTCTGGGGTGATGAAAATGTTCTGAAATAGATAGTGGTGATGGTTGCACAATCTTGGGAATATACTAAAAATCACTGAATCATACACTTTAAAAGGGTGAATTCTACGGTTCGTGAATTAGATGTAAATAAAAAATGAAAGATGCAGTGTGTAATAATATCATCTGATTTTTTATTAAAAGACAATAGGTAGGGATATGCACACCTAAATATGCTTTTAAGCATTAAATATCTTGGGAAGAATATACAGGAAACTGGCATAGTGGCTGCCTCTGGGAAGGTAAAATGAGTATGGCAGAGACTCAAAATTGGGAGTGATATTTACCTTAGATTTTTTTTTTTTTTTACCATGCATAAATTTTATCTAGTAAGAATTTAAAAATTGAGGAAGGAAGGAAGGAGGGAATAGATTATTATTAAGTGGGCGTTGGTTCTTGGAAAGTCACTT
>NW_004448156.1:0-1650 GCF_000243295.1 Trichechus manatus latirostris
AAAAAAAAAAAAAAAAGGCAGAAGGACTTGCAGGTGATGTTGCTGACTCTTCACTAATTCGTGTTAAGAATACAAAAGAAAGTCACATTTACAGAGCCAAATTTCTCTTTTCTTTTCTTTCATAACTTAGCTGTCTTCTTCCTTTTGATTTTTTGCCAGAGACACAAACAGCCGGAAGAGGATGGAGGATTGTTGTTAAAGGCAAGGCTGACCCAGAGAGTACGGGAGCCCAAGGACAAAAGGCTTCCCCAGGTGCCTGCCCTCATGCCTCTTCCTTGTTCCTCTACGGGCACTTACTGAGGCCAGGTACTCTCAGCCTCAGCATTGCAGCCCAAATCACTGTGGCTTCGCTGTGACTTTCTTTCTCACAGCAGGGACTGGCTTGGGATGCTTTGGTCCTGCAGAATAGGTCAGCTACTCACAGAACATGTACAAAATGAAGTTTCCTTGTTTTCTCTATAACTGACCTGGTCGTCCTCATGAGCTCCCACCTGCTGAATACTGAGTGTGGTGGGGAGGGGGCAGGCCAGTATAAGATACAGCCCTTCTGTCTTTCTTGAGCCATTGAAGTTGGATGAACCCCAAAACTATTGCCCTGAGATAATCTTTAAACCTTAAACCAAAAACCTGAAGTCTTCTGTAAACCAAACAATAGTTTAAATTAATTAGTAAAGAATGCCTGCCTTGAGCACTGTACTCTTTTAAAGAACTGTCTATATGAGATCAAATAGACAACAGCAACCCAAAAGATTAGACAAGAAGCTTAGGGGGCAGTGAGTTTATGTTAATGAGAACAACTCAGAAAAAGAGGGTGAGAACGGTTGCACAACTTGAAGAATATAATCACTGTCAGTGAATTGTGTATGTAGAACTTATTGAATTGGTATATGTTCTGCTGTGTATACATTTAACGACAACAAAAATAAAATAAAATGTATTTTTAAAATGATGCAGCCCAGTCTGATAAAATAATTTAAACAGGCTCCTTGGAAAATTTTTGCCTCTCTGGGAAAAAGAAAATGATCATCTCTTGCCTTTTCCGTCTCCCCTCCCCATTCCTCTCTAAGAAGACCAAGAGGTTCCTGGGAGGAGGTGACTTAAGCCACCTTATGGCTACAGGAGGAGTCTCATCTTCTGGCATGATGTCCTCAGCTTCTCTGCCTTAGAGGCAAAGTTCCTCTTTTTGCTGTTTGTCCTGCTGGCATTCGAGGCTGAGATCAGCAGCTGGTAGATCTCAGGATCCATCTCTTTAGCTTGTCAGGGGCTAGATTGTCCTGGAGCCCTGATCTTCCTTTCCCTAGTTATGAATTACTGAGACTCCTCAGGGTTCCATTTGCCTAGTATGGAGTTGGTGCTCTTCAGGCTGAAATGAACCATATGGCCCTTTGCTGTTGTTAGCTGCTGTCAAGTCAGCCCCCAACTCATGGCGACCCCATGTGTTACAGAGTAGAACTGGTCCATTGGGTTCTCTTGGCTGTAATCTGTACAGAAGCAGATCGCCAGAACTTTCCTCGTTGCAGCTGCTGGGTGGGTTCAAACCAACAACCTTTAGGTTAGCAGCTGATCAAAAAATGCCTGTGTCGCCCAGGGACCTAGATGGTCCTTGACCCAGGTGATCTGCCCAGCACCCAAAGCTGTGAGACTACTTGC